>NC_084621.1:26206371-26266371 GCF_033978795.1 Nerophis ophidion | reverse complement strand
AAAATTCACCCATTTAGAGTTCGGAAATCGGTTGAAAAATTACATGGTCTTTTTTCTGCAACATCAAGGTATATATTGACGCTTGCATAGGTTTGGTGATAATGTTCCCCTTTAATGGTGCTTTCCCAGATGGGTAAGTTACCCATGCCTTGGGCACTAATACACCCCCATACCATCACAGATGCTGGCTTTTCAACTTTGCGCCTATAACAATCCGGATGGTTATTTTCCTCTTTGTTCCGGAGGACACCACGTCCACAGTTTCCAAATATAATTGGAAATGTGGTCTCGTCAGACAACAGGGCACTTATCCACTTTGCATCAGTCCATCTTAGATGAGCTCAAGCCCAGCGAATCGGGCTGCGTTTCTGGGTGCTGTTGATAAATGGCTTCTGCTTTGCATAGTAGAGTTTTAACTTGCACTTACAGATGTAGTGACCAACTGTAGTTACTGACAGTGGTTTTATGAAGTGTTCCTGAGCCCATGTGGTGATATCCTTTACACACTGATGTCGGCTTTTGATCTAGTACCGCCTGAGGGATCAAAGGTCTGTAATATCATCGCTTATGGGCAGTGATTTCTCCAGATTCTCTGAACCTTTTGATGATTTTACATACCCTAGATGGTAAAATCCCTAAATTCCTTGCAATAGCTCGTTGAGAAATGTTCTAAAACTGTTCGACAATATGCTTACAAAGTGGTGACCCTCGCCCCATCCTTGTTTGTGAATTACCTAGCATTTCATGGAAGCTTCTTTTATACCCAAACATGGCACCCACCTGTTCCCAATTAGCCTGCACACCTGTGGGATGTTCCAAATAAGTGTTTGATGAGCATTCTTCAACATTATAAGTATTTATTGCCACCTTTCCCAACTTCTTTGTCACGTGTTGATGGCATCAAATTCTAAAGTTAATGATTGTTTGCACACACAAAAAAATGTTTGAACATCAAATATGTTGTCTTTGTAGCATATTCAAATTAATGTGGGTGGAAAATGATTTGCAAATCATTGTATTCCGTTTATATTTACATCTAGCACAATTTCCCAACTCATATGGAAACGGGGTTTGTATATATGAGGGTATATATATATATATATATATATATATATATATATATATATATATATATATATATATATATATATATATATATATATATATGTATACGTATATGTAAGGTGAATACGCGTTTCTCCTCAATTGAGCTGTCTGTCTCTGTTTAATTCCTTGCTTCGTGTCTTGTTTAATAGATTTCATCAGTGTTTGAACCTGACAAACATGTCCTTACAATCTGGGCTTCTCTGCTTTGGTTGCTGCCCCCAGTGACTTGACTTAACAAAAAGGCAAGAAAAAAACCGATAAATGGATGGATTTAAAAATGCAAAACAGTTCTTCTAAACCAGTTGTTTTGTGAGTATTTTAATGACCGGAGAATATTTTGCATATTAATGAAGACAGAGACGCAGAATGGATTGCACGCCTTATTCTGTCGCGAATCACGTTCGCACGCATTTTAGCACACGCAAATCTTTTGTAGATCCGGCCCTAATTGAAATGTCGGCCCGTGATGTGCGAGCGGAGGAGATGACACGAAGAGGGGAAACAAGTTTGGAGAGGAGAGGAAGGAGATGCAATGAAAAGGTGCACCAGGCGCAGCAAAGAGAGGGCTTTGGTTGACAACATAAAACAAAGATGAGAAACCTCCCCAGAGGGGAGAGACTGGAAAATGGAGCTAGACACTTTGGAGAGCGGGGAGGAGGCTGAAGAGGAGGGGAGGGGACGAGCGAGGGAATGTCAGGGTGGGAGAGAGAGAGAGATGCAAAAGGGAGGCAGAGAAACAGATCCTCGTGCAGACTGAAGATTGGCGGCGGAGGGAACACACACACTCACACACACACACGCCTGAGGAGTGTATGAGCCATGCTGGAGACACACACTCACTGACAGGGAGTGAAGCAGAGGAACGATGGAGGGAAGCATTTTCTTTGGTGAGTCTTTCTTCTCATGCATGTGTGTGTGTGTGTGTGTGATTGTGTGTGTGTGTGTGATTGTGTGTGTGTGTGTGTGTGTGTGTGCGCGCGCGCCAGCAGGCATGCTCATCACAAGTCCAACAATAACCAGCATGACGATCACAGTGACATAGTAGCAGGGACACAGCGGTGGTCCCACAGGTGACCCACTTGAGTCGGCTCTCGTCCTAATCCTGAGTATTAGCCGGTTTCTGCAGACCCGGGCCACTTGATCCAAGGGAAGCTTCCGGGCTTCATTCATTTGCGCGGAGGAGGCTGGGCGCAGGAGATCCTTGTCAGGAGCCCCGCGCTCGCAGGTTTTACAGGCGGCTGAGCGTGTCTGATTCCTCGCAGGGTGACCTTGTTGGTGAAACTCATCCCAGGGATTAAATGCATCTGGAGGAAGGGAGGGAGGATGGAAGGAGGGAAGGATTTGAGTCCGCTGGTGTTGGCGAACACGCCGCTGGAGGAGAAGGTCCGATGGAAACACTGAGCAGGTTGTTTGTTTGGCAAAATTTGTACAAGCAACACATGAGTTTGTTTTTAGTTCATGACTTTCAACTGCAAGGAGCTTTTACATTCATTTTTTTTAACCATTTTTAAAATTTAAAACATATATATATATATATATATATATATATATATATATATATATATATATATATATATATATATATATGTTAGGTCAGGAAAAAACATGGGCTATATCATCCAAAAAGCCTGTTTCGCAGGTTTCCTTGCGCATCAGGGGATTTTAAGGGCAGGGGTCCTCTGTGTTTTTTCCTGACCTAAAGTATATCACACTACCCCGGTGTTGAGCACTGTATTACAGATAAACCACAGAAATCTCGACTGTGTGTGTGTGTGTGTGTGTGTGTGTTTGTGTGTGTGTGTGTATATATATGTATATATATATATATAGGTGTATTATAGGTGTACAGGTGTATGTATATATGTGTATATATATATATTTATATATATTAGGGGTGTTGGAAAAAATCTATTCGAATACGTTGTGCGATTCAGAATCGATTCTCATTTTTTATTAATCGATTTCAAAAATTTTATTTTTTATTTATTAATTTTTTTTTATCAATCGAACAAAACAATACACAGCAATACCATAACAATGCAATCCAATTCCAAAACCAAACCTGACCCAGCAACACTCAGAACTGCAATAAACAGAGGAATTGAGGAGCCACAAACATGACACAGAACAAACCAAAAGTAGTGAAACAAAAATGAATATTATCAACAACAGTATCAATATTAGTTATAATTTAAGCATGGCAGTGATTAAAAATCCCTCATTGACATTATCATTAGACATTTATAAAAATAAAAAAAAAGAACAATAGTGTCACAGCGGCTTACACTTGCATCGCATCTCATAAGCTTGACAACACACTGTGTCCAATGTTTTCACAAAGATAAAATAAGTCATATTTTTGGTTCATTTAATAGTTTAAACAAATTTACATTATTATAATAAGTTGATAAAACATTGTCCTTTACAAGTATAAAAGCTTTTTTAAAAAACATCTACTACTCTGCTTACATGTCAGCAGACCGGGGTAGATCCTGCTGAAATCCTATGTATTGAATGAATACAGAATCGTTTTGAATCGGAAAAATATCGTGTTTGAATCGAGAATCGAATCGAATCGAAAAAAATTCATATATTATCGAATCGTGACCCCAAGAATCGATATTGAAACGAATTGTGGGACACCCAAAGATCCACAGCCTTAATATATATATATATCCATCCATCCATTTTCTACCGCTTTGGGGTAACGGGGGGCGCTGGCGCCTATCTCAGCTACAATCGGGCGGAAGGCGGGGTACACCCTGGACAAGTCGCCACCTCATCGCAGGGCCAACACAAAATAGACAGACAACATTCACACTCAGATTCACACACTAGGGCCAATTTAGTGTTGCCAATCAACCTATCCCCAGGTGCATGTCTTTGGAAGTGGGAGGAAGCCGGAGTACCCGGAGGGAACCCACGCATTCACGGGGAGGACATGCAAACTCCACACAGAAAGATCTTGAGCCTGGATTTGAACCCAGGACTGCAGGACCTTCGTATTGTGAGGCAGACGCACTAACCCCTCTGCCACCGTGAAAGCCCTATATATATATATATATATATATATATATATATATATATACACATATATATGTATATATATATATATATATATATATATATATATATATATATATATATATATATATATATATATATATATATATATATATATATACAGTGAAGAAAATAAGTATTTGAACATCCTGCTATTTTGAAATCATGGAGGGGTCTGAAATTTTCACGGTAGGTGCATGTCCACTGTATGAGAGATAACCTTAAAAGAAAAATCCAGAAATCACAATCTATGATTTTTTAACAATTTATCTGTGTGATAGAGCTGAAAATAAGTATTTGAACACCAAAATTAATATTTGTTAGAGTAGCCTTTGTTTGCAATTACAGAGGTCAAAGTTTTCCTGTAGTTCTACACCAGGTTTGCACAGACTGCAGGAGGGATTTTGGCCCACTCCTCTACACAGATCTTCTCTAGATCAGTCAGGTTTCTGGGCTGTCGCTAAGTAACACAGACTTTCAGCTCCCTCCAAAGATTTTCAATTGGATTTAGGTCTGGAGACTGGCTAGGCCACTCCAGAACCGTGATATGGTTCTTACGAAGACACTTCTTGGTTTTCCTGGCTGTGCACTTTGGGTCATTGTCATGTTGGAAGATCCAGCCACGACTCATCTTCAATGATCTGACTGAGGGAAGGAGGTTTTTGGCCAAAATCTCACAATACATGGCTGCAGTCATCCTCTCCTTAATACAGTACAGTCGTCCTGTCCCCTGAGCAAAAAAACACCCCCAAAACATGATGCTACCAAACCCATGCTCCACAGTAGGGATGGTGTTCTTGGGATGGTACGCATCATTCTTCTTCCTCCAAACACGCATAGTGGAATTATGACCAAAAAGGTCAATGTTGGTCTCATCTGTCCACAAAACTTTCTCCCATGACTCCTCTGGATCATCCAAATGGTCATTGGCAAACTTAAGACGGGCTTTAACATGTGCTGGTTTAAGCAGGGGAACCTTCCGTGCCATGCATGATTTCAAACCATGACGTCTTAGTGTATTACCAACAGTGACCATGGAAACAGTGGTCCCACCTCTTTTCAGGTCATTGACCAAGTCCCGCCGTGTAGTCCTGGGCTGATTCCTCACCTTTCTTAGCATCATTGAGACCCCACCAGGTGATATCTTGCATGGGTTTCCACTCCCATTGAGATTGACTGTCATGTTTAGCTTCTTCAATTTTCCAATGATTCCTCCAACAGTAGACCTTTTTATACCAATCTGTTTGGCAATTTCTCCGTAGCCCTTTCCATCCTTGTGGAGTTGTACAATTTTGTCTCTGGTGTCTTTGGACAGCTCTTTGCTCTTAGCCATGCTGAATGTTTGGGTCTTACAGATTGTATGGGGTGGACAGGTGTCTTTATGCAGCTAACGACCTCACACAGGTGCATCTGATTCAGGATAAGACAGTGGAGTGGAGGAGGACTTTTAAAGGCGGACTAACAGGTCTTTGAGGGTCAGAATGCTAGCTGATACACAAGTGTTCAAATACTTATTTTCAGCTGTATCACACGAATAAATTCTTAAAAAATCATAGATTGTGATTTCTGGAGTTTTCTTTTAGGTTATCTCTCATACAGTGGACATGCACCTACCGTGAAAATTTCAGACCCCTCCATGATTTCTAAGTGGGAGAACTCAGGGTGTTCCAATACTTATTTTCTTGACTGTAGACAAACCAGGTTTCCATATGAGTTGGGAAATTGTATTGGATGTAAATATAAACGGAATACAATGATTTGCAAATCCTTTTCAACCCATATTCAGTTGAATACACTACAAAGACAAGATATTTGATGTTCAAACTCATAAACTTTATTTATTTTTGCAAATAATAATTATCTTAGAATTTCATGGCTGCAACACGTGCCAAAAAAGTTGGGAAAGGACATGTTCACCACTGTGTTACATCACATTTTCTTTTAACAAAACTCAATAAATGTTTGGGAATGGAGGAAACTAATTGTTGAAGCTTTGAAAGTGGAATTCATTCCGATTTTTTTTTTTATGTAGAGCTCCAGTCGTTCAACAGTCCGGGGTCTCCATCTGTCGTAATTTACGCTTCATAATGCGCCACACATTTTCGATGGGAGACAGGTCTGGACTGCAGGCGGGCCAGAAAAGTACCCGGACTCTTTTACAACGAAGCCACGCTGTTGTAGCACTTGTCTTGCTGAAATAAGCAGGGGCGTCCATGATAACGTTGGTTACACATATGTTGCTCCAAAACGTGTATGGACCTTTCAGCATTAATGGTGCCTTCACAGATGTGTAAGTTACCCATGCCTTGGGCACTAATACACCCCCATACCATCACAAATGCTGGCTTTTCAACATTGCGCCTATAACAATCCGAATGTTTTTTTTCCTATTTGCTCTGGAGGACACCAAGTCCTCTGTTTCCAAATATAATTTGAAATGTGGACTCGTCAGACCACAGAACACCTTTCCACTTGGCATCAGTCCATCTTAGGTGAGCTCGGGCCCAGCCAAGCCGACGGCGTTTCAGGATATTGTTGATAAATGGGTTTGGCTTTGCATAGTAGAGTTTTAACTTGCACTTACGGATGTAGCGACCAACTGTAGTTACTGACAGTGGTTTTATGAAGTGGTCCTGAGCCCATGTTGTGATATCCTTTTCATGTCGGTTTTTGATGCAGTACCGCCTGAGGGATCAAAAGTCCGTAATATCATCGCTTACGTGCAGTGATTTTTCCAGATTTTCAGAATTTTTTAATGAATTTACGGACCGTAGATGGTAAAATCCCTAAATTCCTTGCAATAGCTCTTTGAGAAATGATGTTTTAAAACTGGTGACCCTCACCCCAACCTTGTTTGTGAATTACTTAGCATTTCATGGAAGCTGCTTTTATACCCAATCATGGCACCCACCTGTTCCCAATTAGCCTGTACACCAGTGGGATGTTCCATATAAGTGTTTGATGAGCATTCCTCAACTTTATCAGTATTTATTGCCACCTTTCCCAACTTCTTTGTTAAGTGTTGCTGGCATCAAATTATAAAGTTAGTGATTATTTGCCAAAAAAAAAACGTTTATCCGTTTGAACATCAAATATGTTGTCTTTGTAACATTTTCAACTGAATATGGGTTGAAAATGATTCGCAAATAATTGTATTCCATTTATATTTCTATCTAACACAATGTCCCAACTCATATGGAAACGGGGTTTTGTATATGTGTAAATATATATATATATATATATATATATATATATATATATATATACATATATATATATATATATATATATATATATATATATATATATATATTTACTGTATATATACACTGTATATGTGTATATTTATATATATATGTATATATCTATATATAGATATATATATTTATATATTTTTTATATGTTTACATATATATGTATGTATATGTATATATAGAAATATATATGTATATATTTATGTATATATGATGTAGTAACAAAAACCTTCATAACGAAATGTAATACGTACAATATTTACCGTATTTTGATTATTTTATGCATTAACAGAACTTATTTCCTCAGCGCATTTAGTTTGTGCAGCCCTTTGAGACACTAGTGATTTAGGGCTATATAAGTAAACATTGATTGATTGATTGATTTATTTCAGTTTCCATAGCAACATACTTCCGACTTTCGGGAACAGATCTGGTTCTACTCCTGGAATCATTCGCAAGTGTTTTTTAATCCTGGCAGACTTGGAAACAGACAACTATTTTTAGGAAAAATGAGGATTCACAACCTTATCTTTTTGAAGCTGAAATATACTGAGGATGAACTGCTGCTTATAGAAGCGAGCACGAAGGAAGGGTGAGACGTCGGAGCGGACGGAAGCCCAGAGAGTGAGATCACCGTCACTTTGACGATGCAAATGTGGGACTTTGAGCCAAACTATTTCAACATAAATTAAGTGCTTATCCACCTCTTCCCGTAGCGAGCTTAAAGTTAATGCCGTAGCATGGCGATGTTTTACTATGCTACAAAAACAGTTCCTCAGTATTTGCTCTTACAATAACATTTTCACTACAGCTTGGTTATTATACAGGTTACAGAACAAAAATGAAGTATTGTTGGCATTTGTAAAGTGATTTAGAGGTAGAATTGACAAAAAAAAAGGAAATGCACCCCGCACGCTTTGACTTTTCAATTTGGTCACACCTGTCCTACAGTGTGTAGTGTAGCAATTTAGCTAGTCCATTTCCTCCAGTGATAACGCTACTTGTACGAAACATACTTTATTTTCCGCCTCGCTATAATGTGTCATCAACAGGCATTATCACAATTTGACCATATCATTAAAAGCTGCGTCGTGGGCCAAGTTGTTATCATTTCTATAGTATATTTAGTCTGTTGGTGTTTTTTTTTAACCATTGTAGGGCTGCCAAATAATATATGTTTCTCACCAAGTTGCAAATGAATGACAATCTCCAATAAACAGAAGAACCCTGGAGTTAGAGTCATTGAGAATGTTGTAAAGCGCAAAAAATATGATTCGTTGTGTTTTAATTTCCATTTGAATTTTATCAAAAGTTTAGTAAAGGACATAATTTGTTACTCATTCGGTTTATTTAGTTTAGCACAATGTAATTATACAAAAACTCAAAACCAGTGAAGTCGGCACATTGTGTAAATGGTAATTAAAAAATGATACAATGATTTGCAAATCCTTTTCAACCTATATTCAATTGAATAGACTGCAAAGACAAGACACTTAACGTTTGAACTGCAAAACTTTGTTATTTTTTGTAAATATTAGCTCATTTGGCCATTGATGCCTGGAAAATGTTTAAAAAAAGACTGATAAAGTTGAGGAATGCTCATCAAACACTTATTCGGAACATGCCACAGGTGAACGGGCTAATTGGGAACAGGTGGATGCCATGATTGGGTATAAAAGCAGCTTTCATGAACTGCTCAGTCATTCACAAACAAGGACGGGGCGAGGGTCACCACTTTATGAACAAATGCGTGAGCAAATTGTCGAACAGTTTAAGAACATTTCTCAACAAGCTTTTGCAAGGAATTTAGGGGTTTCACCATTTACGGTCCGAAATATCATCAAAAGGTTCAGATAATCTGGAGAAATCACTGCACGTAAGTGATGATAATCTGTACCTTGGATCCCTCAGGCGGTACTGCATCAAAAAGCGACATCAGTGTGTAAAGGGTGTCACCACAAGGTCTCAGGAACACTTCAGAAAACCACTGTCAGTAACTACGGTTCATCGATACATCTGTAAGTGCAAGTTAAAACTCTACTATGCAAAGCAAAAGCCATTTATCAACAACACCCAGAAACGCAGTCGGCTTCGCTGGGCCCTACCTCATCTAAAATGGAATGATGCAAAGTGGAAAAGTGTTCTGTGGTCTGACGAGTCCACATTTGAAATTGTTTTTGGAAACTGTGGACGTCCGGAACAAATTTGAAAAGAACCATCCGGATAGTTCTAGGCGCAAAGTTGAAAAGCCAGCATCTGTGATGGTATGGAGGTGTGTTAGTGCCCAAGGCATGGGTAATTTACACATCTGTGAAGGCACCAGTAAGGCTCAAAGGTACATACAGGTTTTGGAGCAACACATGTTGCCATCCAAGCAACATTATCATGGACGCCCCTGCTTATTTCAGCAAGACAATGCCAAGCCACCTGTTACAACAGCGTAGCTTCATAGTAAAAGTGGGCAGGTACTACACTGGCCTGCCTGTAGTCCAGACCTGTCTCCCATTGATAATGTGTGTCGCATTATGAAGCCTAAAATTCCATAACGGAGACCCAGGACTGTTGAACAACTTAAGCTGTACATCAAGCAAGAATGGAAAAAAATTCCACCTGAAAAGCTTAAAAAATGTATCTCCTCAGTTCCCAAACGTTTACTGAGTGCTGTTAAAAGGAAAGGCCATGTAACACAGTGGTAAAAATGCACCTGTGCCAACTTTTTTGCAATGTGTTGCTGCCACTAAATTCTTAGTTAATGAATATTTGCAAACAAAAATGAAGTTTCTCAGTTGGAACATTAAATATCTTGTATTTGCAGTCTATTCAATTGAATATGGGTTGAAAAGGATTTGCAAATCATTGTATTCTGTTTATATTTACCATTTACTCAACATGCCAACTTCACTGGTTTTTGGGTTTTGCATGTAAATGTATTTTTTGCCAGATATATGAGTCCCTTATACAGTATATTATTTAATTTGTATTTATTTTTCTAATCAGTCTGACCTAAGCCTCAAGTGTATGTGTTAAATAGTTAATACTCTTTGTGATTAACGCGTGTTTTCATATCATTTGACAAGGGTGAAGTAAGAGGACTAATTCAGTGTTGATATTCCAGTGGGACCCGGGCCCATCTGTAGTGGAAAAAGTCTATGTCACATCCCCCACTTTCGAGGTGCATTTTCCCCCAAATTACCTACAAAATCCTTATCGTTGACTTCCATCAACCAGCTTTGAACACTAAAAAAATACAGCAAAGAAATAAACCGTGTGGGTTTTTTTTTTGTTTGTTTTTTTTCAACAGAATCATCTTATTTAGTTGTAAAAATAGAATTTGTGAGTCATGAGCTTGCAGAGCCACGAGGCAGCGCAGGCCGCATCGTCTGTGGTCGTGCGCCTGCCCGGATCAATCTTTTTAACTTCTCGGCGAGTGAAACAAGCGCACTTAAGAGTCTCTCCCCGGCCTTTATGGATCCTTGAGTGCGTATCCTCCATTATTCATGCGGGCGTTTGTCCTGCAGTTTTAAGCGGAACACACAGCTTCGCCATGCTTAAAGAGAGCGGCGGGTGGATCGTAAACATGTGGCGAGGACGCGCAGGGATCCTTCCTCACTCGCACAGGCGCGCTCAAAGGAGCTGGAGGAAATGCACCGTGCACGCGCCCGGCTTTTGCGGTCGGCGCAAAGCGTCTTTTTGGTTAACCTCAGATTACAGAGAGCACGTGGAGTGACTGTCGGAGGCGTTTATATATACACACTCACAGCGGGGACACGGCCGAACGCTCGTTGGCGGGACTAGAACGTTTGTCGCTGCTGGTGAATCATTGAAGATAGCTGCAGCTTCTAAAAACCAAAAAAAATCATATTTTTGATGTAGAGGAGGGGTGTCAAACTCATTTTAGCTCAGCATGGAGGAAAATCTGTGCACACGCAGGCCGGACTATTAAAATCACGGCATTAAAACAAAAAAAATAATTTTACTTTGGCCAAAAATAATATATACATACTTACGTACAAATATATTAAAAAAATATTACAAGGAAAACACGTGGAGTGACTGTCGTAGGCGTTTATATATACACACTCACAGCCGGGACACGGCCGAACGCTCTTTGGCGGGACTCGAACGTTTGTCGCTGCTGGTGAATCATTGAAGATAGCTGCAGCTTCTAAAAAAAAAAAATAAATAAATAATATTTTTGCTGTAGAGGAGGGGTGTCAAACTCATTTGAACTCAGCATAGAGGAAAATCTGTGCACACGCAGGCCGGACTATTAAAATCACGGCATTAAAACTAAAAAAATAAAGACAACTTTAAATTGTTTTCTTTGTCTTACTTTGGCCAAAAGTAATATAGACATACTTACGTACAAATATATTCAGAAAATATTACAAGGAAAACACGTGGAGTGACTGTCGGAGGCGTTTATATATACACACTCACAGCGGGGACACGGCCGAACGCTCATTTGCGGAACTCGAACGTTTGTTGCTGCTGGTGAATCATTGAAAATAGCTGCAGCTTCTAAACAAAAAAAAAATCATATTTTTGATGTAGAGGAGAGGTGTCAAACTCATTTTAGCTCAGCATGGAAGAAAATACATACTTACGTACAAATATATTCAGAAAATATTATAAGGAACACACTTGGAGTGACTGTCGGACGCGTTTATATATACACACTCACAGCGGGGACACGGCCGAACGCTCGTTGGCGGGACTCGAACGTTTGTCGCTGCCGGTGAATCAGTGAAGATAGATGCAGCTTCTCTCTCGTGAAATTTAGACAAAGACTGTTTGCGCTACCCTAACAAGACTAGACTACAGTTCCTAAAGGGGGGAAAAACGGTAAAAAAAATTCAAATGAATCGCGACACTTTTTTTAAAGATTCTTTATCAATTAAAAAAACAAAAACAATTTTTCTATTTTATTTTGTCTGGCCTGTCCAGCCAGTTAAAAAAAAAAAATCATATTTTTGATGTAGAGGAGGGGTGTCAAACTCATTTTAGCTCAGCATGGAGGAACATCTGTTTACACGCAGGCCGGACTATTAAAATCACGGCATTAAAACTAAAAAAATAAAGACAACTTCAGATTGTTTTCTTTGTCTTACTTTGGCCGTATACAATATATACATACTTACGTACAAATATATTCAGAAAATATTTCAAGGAAAACACGTGGAGTGACTGTCGGAAGCGTTTTTATATACACACTCACAGCGGGGACACGGCCGAACGCTCGTTGGCGGGACTCGAACGTTTGTTGCTGCTGGTGAAACAGTGAAGATAGCTGCAGCTTCTCTCTCGTGAAATTTAGACTAAGACTGTTTGCGCTACGCTAACAAGACTAGACTACAGTTCTTAAAGGGGGAAAAAGCGGTAAAAAAATTCAAATTAATCACTACACTTTTTTTAAAGATTCTTTATCAATTGAAAAAAATAAAAACTTTTTTTTTTTTAATTTTGTCTGTCCTGTCCAGCCAGTTAAAAAAAAAAAATCAAATTTTTGATGTAGAGGAGGGGTGTCGAATTCATTTTAACTCAGCATGGACGAAAATCTGTGCACACCAGGCCGGACTATTAAAATCACGGCATTAAAACTAAAAAAATAAAGACATCTTCAGATTGTTTTATTTGTCTTACTTTGGGCAAAAATAATATATATACATACTTACGTACAAATATATTCAGAAAATATTACAAGGAAAAAACGTGGAGTGACTTCGGACGCGTTTATGTATACACACTCACAGCGGGGACACGGCCGAACGCTTGTTGACGGGACTCGAACGTTTGTCGCTGCTGGTGAATCATTGAAAATCGCTGCAGCTTCTCTCTTGTGAAATTTAGACTAAGACTGTTTGCGCTACGCTAACAACACTAATAATAATAATAATAATAATGGATTAGATTTATATCGCGCTTTTCTATTGTTTTATACTCAAAGCGCTCACAGAGAAGTGGGAACCCATCATTCATTCATACCTGGTGGTGGTAAGCTACATCAGTAGCCAGAGCTGCCCTGGGGTGGACTGACGGAAGCGTGGCTGCCAGTTTGCGCCTACGGCCCCTCCGACCACTACCAATCATTCATTCATCATTCATTCACCGGTGTGAGCGGCACCGGGGGCAAAGGGTGAAGTGTCCTGCCCAAGGACACAATGGCAGCGACTTTGATGTCCATAGTTGGGAAGCGAACCTGCAACCCTCAGGTTTCTGGCACGGCCGCTCTACCCACTACGCCATACCGCCATACCCAGACTACATACAGTTCCTAAAGGGGGGAAAAAACGGTAACAAAATTAAAATTAATCGCGACACTTTTTTTAAAGATTCTTTATCAATTAAAAAAACAAAAAAAATATTTTTTTAATTATTTTGTCTGTCCTGTCCAGCCAATTAAAAAAAAAAAATCATATTTTTGATGTAGAGGAGGAGTGTCAAAATCATTTTAGCTCGGCATGGAGGAAAATCTGTGCACTCGCAGGCCGGACTATTGAAATCACGGCATTAAAACAACAAAAAAAGACAACTTCAGATTGTTTTCTTTGTCTCACTTTGGGCAAAAATAATATATACATACTTACGTAAAAATATATTCAGAAAATATTACAAGGAAAACACGTGGAGTGACTGTCCGACGCGTTTATATATACACACTCACAGCGGGGACACCGCCGAACGCTCGTTGGCGGGACTCGAACGTTGGTCGCTGCTGGTGAATCTGTGAAGATAGCTGCAGCTTCTCTCTCGTGAAATTTAGACTAAGACTGTTTGCGCTATGCTAAATAGACTGGACTACATATCCTAAAGGGGGGAAAAACGGTAAAAAAAAATGTTGAATTAACCGCGACACTTTTTTTTAAAGATTCTTTATCAATTTAAAAAACAAAAAAAACATTTTTTTGATTTTTTTTTCTGTCTTGTCCAGCCAGTTTAATAAAAAATCATATTTTTGATGTAGAGGAGGGGTGTCAAACTCATTCTAGCTTAGCATGGAGGAAAATCTGTGCACACGCAGGCCGGACTATTAAAATCACGACATTAAAACTAAAAAAATAAAAACAACTTCAGATTGTTTTCTTTGTCTTACTTTGGCCAAAAATAATATGTACATACTTACGTACAAATATATACAGAAAATATTACAAGGAAAACGCGTGGAGAGACTGTCGGAGGCGTTTATATATACACACTCACAGCGGGGCCACGGCGTAACGCTCGTTGGCGGGACTCGAATGTTTGTCGCTGCTGGTGAATCATTGAAGATAGCTGCAGCTTCTAAAAAAACAAAAAACAAACAAAAAAACAAACATATTTTTGATGTAGAGGAGGGGTGTCGAACTAATTTTAGCTCAGCATGGAGGAAAATCTGTGCACACACAGGCCGGACTATTAAAATCACGGCATTAAAACTAAAAAAATAAAGACAACTTCAGATTGTTTTCTTTGTCTCACTTTGGGCAAAAATAATATATACATACTTACGTAAAAATATATTCAGAAAATATTACAAGGAAAACACGTGGAGTGACTGTCCGACGCGTTTATATATACACACTCACAGCGGGGACACGGCCGAACGCTCGTTGGCGGGACTCGAACATTTGTCGCTGCTGGTGAATCTGTGAAGATAGCTGCAGCTTCTCTCTCGTGAAATTTAGACTAAGACTGTTTGCGCTATGCTAACAAGACTAGACTACAGTTCCTAAAGGGGGGAAAAACGGTAAAAAAAAATCGAATTAATCGCGACACTATTTTTAAAGATTTTTTATCAATTAAAAAAAACAAAAATATTTTTTTTATTATTTTGTCTGTCCTGTCCAGCCAGTTAAAAAAAAAATCATATTTTTGATGTAGAGGAGGGGTGTCAAACTCATTTTAGCTCAGTATGGAGGAAAATCTGTTTACACGCAGCCCATACTATTAAAATCACGGCATTAAAACTAAAAAAATAAATACAACTTCAGATTGTTTTATTTCTCTTACTTTGGGCAAAAATAATATATACATACTTACGTACAAATATATTCAGAAAATATTACAAGGAAAATACGTGGAGTGACTGTCGGAGGCGTTTATATATACACACTCACAGCGGGGACACGGCCGAACGCTTTTTGGCGGGACTCGAACGTTTGTCGCTGCTGGTGAATCAGTGAAGATAGCTGCAGCTTCTCTCTCGTGAAATTTAGACTAAGACTGTTTGCGCTATGCTAACAAGACTAGACTACATACAGTTCCTAAAGGGCGGAAAAACGGTAAAAAAATTCAAATGAATCGCGACACTTTTTTTAAAGATTCTTTATCAATTAAAAAAACAAACTCACACACTCACAGCCGGGACACGGCCGAACGCTCTTTGGCGGGACTCGAACGTTTGTCGCTGCTGGTGAATCATTGAAGATAGCTGCAGCTTCTAAAAAAAAAAAAAAAATAAATAATATTTTTGCTGTAGAGGAGGGGTGTCAAACTCATTTGAACTCAGCATAGAGGAAAATCTGTGCACACGCAGGCCGGACTATTAAAATCACGGCATTAAAACTAAAAAAATAAAGACAACTTTAAATTGTTTTCTTTGTCTTACTTTGGCCAAAAGTAATATAGACATACTTACGTACAAATATATTCAGAAAATATTACAAGGAAAACACGTGGAGTGACTGTCGGAGGCGTTTATATATACACACTCACAGCGGGGACACGGCCGAACGCTCATTTGCGGAACTCGAACGTTTGTTGCTGCTGGTGAATCATTGAAAATAGCTGCAGCTTCTAAACAAAAAAAAAATCATATTTTTGATGTAGAGGAGAGGTGTCAAACTCATTTTAGCTCAGCATGGAAGAAAATACATACTTACGTACAAATATATTCAGAAAATATTATAAGGAACACACTTGGAGTGACTGTCGGACGCGTTTATATATACACACTCACAGCGGGGACACGGCCGAACGCTCGTTGGCGGGACTCGAACGTTTGTCGCTGCCGGTGAATCAGTGAAGATGGATGCAGCTTCTCTCTCGTGAAATTTAGACAAAGACTGTTTGCGCTACCCTAACAAGACTAGACTACAGTTCCTAAAGGGGGGAAAAACGGTAAAAAAAATTCAAATGAATCGCGACACTTTTTTTAAAGATTCTTTATCAATTAAAAAAACAAAAACAATTTTTCTATTTTATTTTGTCTGGCCTGTCCAGCCAGTTAAAAAAAAAAAATCATATTTTTGATGTAGAGGAGGGGTGTCAAACTCATTTTAGCTCAGCATGGAGGAACATCTGTTTACACGCAGGCCGGACTATTAAAATCACGGCATTAAAACTAAAAAAATAAAGACAACTTCAGATTGTTTTCTTTGTCTTACTTTGGCCGTATACAATATATACATACTTACGTACAAATATATTCAGAAAATATTTCAAGGAAAACACGTGGAGTGACTGTCGGAAGCGTTTTTATATACACACTCACAGCGGGGACACGGCCGAACGCTCGTTGGCGGGACTCGAACGTTTGTCGCTGCTGGTGAATCTGTGAAGATAGCTGCAGCTTCTCTCTCGTGAAATTTAGACTAAGACTGTTTGCGCTACGCTAACAAGACTAGACTACAGTTCCTAAAGGGGGAAAAAGCGGTAAAAAAATTCAAATTAATCACTACACTTTTTTTAAAGATTCTTTATCAATTGAAAAAAATAAAAACTTTTTTTTTTTTAATTTTGTCTGTCCTGTCCAGCCAGTTAAAAAAAAAAAATCAAATTTTTGATGTAGAGGAGGGGTGTCGAATTCATTTTAACTCAGCATGGACGAAAATCTGTGCACACCAGGCCGGACTATTAAAATCACGGCATTAAAACTAAAAAAATAAAGACATCTTCAGATTGTTTTATTTGTCTTACTTTGGGCAAAAATAATATATATACATACTTACGTACAAATATATTCAGAAAATATTACAAGGAAAAAACGTGGAGTGACTTCGGACGCGTTTATGTATACACACTCACAGCGGGGACACGGCCGAACGCTTGTTGACGGGACTCGAACGTTTGTCGCTGCTGGTGAATCATTGAAAATCGCTGCAGCTTCTCTCTTGTGAAATTTAGACTAAGACTGTTTGCGCTACGCTAACAACACTAATAATAATAATAATAATAATGGATTAGATTTATATCGCGCTTTTCTATTGTTTTATACTCAAAGCGCTCACAGAGAAGTGGGAACCCATCATTCATTCATACCTGGTGGTGGTAAGCTACATCAGTAGCCAGAGCTGCCCTGGGGTGGACTGACGGAAGCGTGGCTGCCAGTTTGCGCCTACGGCCCCTCCGACCACTACCAATCATTCATTCATCATTCATTCACCGGTGTGAGCGGCACCGGGGGCAAAGGGTGAAGTGTCCTGCCCAAGGACACAATGGCAGCGACTTTGATGTCCATAGTTGGGAAGCGAACCTGCAACCCTCAGGTTTCTGGCACGGCCGCTCTACCCACTACGCCATACCGCCATACCCAGACTACATACAGTTCCTAAAGGGGGGAAAAAACGGTAACAAAATTAAAATTAATCGCGACACTTTTTTTAAAGATTCTTTATCAATTAAAAAAACAAAAAAAATATTTTTTTAATTATTTTGTCTGTCCTGTCCAGCCAATTAAAAAAAAAAATCATATTTTTGATGTAGAGGAGGAGTGTCAAAATCATTTTAGCTCGGCATGGAGGAAAATCTGTGCACTCGCAGGCCGGACTATTGAAATCACGGCATTAAAACAACAAAAAAAGACAACTTCAGATTGTTTTCTTTGTCTCACTTTGGGCAAAAATAATATATACATACTTACGTAAAAATATATTCAGAAAATATTACAAGGAAAACACGTGGAGTGACTGTCCGACGCGTTTATATATACACACTCACAGCGGGGACACCGCCGAACGCTCGTTGGCGGGACTCGAACGTTGGTCGCTGCTGGTGAATCTGTGAAGATAGCTGCAGCTTCTCTCTCGTGAAATTTAGACTAAGACTGTTTGCGCTATGCTAAATAGACTGGACTACATATCCTAAAGGGGGGAAAAACGGTAAAAAAAAATGTTGAATTAACCGCGACACTTTTTTTTAAAGATTCTTTATCAATTTAAAAAACAAAAAAAACATTTTTTTGATTTTTTTTTCTGTCTTGTCCAGCCAGTTTAATAAAAAATCATATTTTTGATGTAGAGGAGGGGTGTCAAACTCATTCTAGCTTAGCATGGAGGAAAATCTGTGCACACGCAGGCCGGACTATTAAAATCACGACATTAAAACTAAAAAAATAAAAACAACTTCAGATTGTTTTCTTTGCCTTACTTTGGCCAAAAATAATATGTACATACTTACGTACAAATATATACAGAAAATATTACAAGGAAAACGCGTGGAGAGACTGTCGGAGGCGTTTATACATACACACTCACAGCGGGGCCACGGCGTAACGCTCGTTGCCGGGACTCGAATGTTTGTCGCTGCTGGTGAATCATTGAAGATAGCTGCAGCTTCTAAAAAAACAAAAAACAAACAAAAAAAAAAACATATTTTTGATGTAGAGGAGGGGTGTCGAACTAATTTTAGCTCAGCATGGAGGAAAATCTGTGCACACACAGGCCGGACTATTAAAATCACGGCATTAAAACTAAAAAAATAAAGACAACTTCAGATTGTTTTCTTTGTCTCACTTTGGGCAAAAATAATATATACATACTTACGTAAAAATATATTCAGAAAATATTACAAGGAAAACACGTGGAGTGACTGTCCGACGCGTTTATATATACACACTCACAGCGGGGACACGGCCGAACGCTCGTTGGCGGGACTCGAACATTTGTCGCTGCTGGTGAATCTGTGAAGATAGCTGCAGCTTCTCTCTCGTGAAATTTAGACTAAGACTGTTTGCGCTATGCTAACAAGACTAGACTACAGTTCCTAAAGGGGGGAAAAACGGTAAAAAAAAATCGAATTAATCGCGACACTATTTTTAAAGATTTTTTATCAATTAAAAAAAACAAAAATATTTTTTTTATTATTTTGTCTGTCCTGTCCAGCCAGTTAAAAAAAAAATCATATTTTTGATGTAGAGGAGGGGTGTCAAACTCATTTTAGCTCAGTATGGAGGAAAATCTGTTTACACGCAGCCCATACTATTAAAATCACGGCATTAAAACTAAAAAAATAAATACAACTTCAGATTGTTTTATTTCTCTTACTTTGGGCAAAAATAATATATACATACTTACGTACAAATATATTCAGAAAATATTACAAGGAAAATACGTGGAGTGACTGTCGGAGGCGTTTATATATACACACTCACAGCGGGGACACGGCCGAACGCTTTTTGGCGGGACTCGAACGTTTGTCGCTGCTGGTGAATCAGTGAAGATAGCTGCAGCTTCTCTCTCGTGAAATTTAGACTAAGACTGTTTGCGCTATGCTAACAAGACTAGACTACATACAGTTCCTAAAGGGCGGAAAAACGGTAAAAAAATTCAAATTAATCGCAACTTTTTTTAAAGATTCTTTATCAATTTAAAACAAAGAAAAAAAAAAAAAGATTTTTTCTGTCCTGTCCAGCCGGTAAAAAAAAATAAAAATCAGATTTTTGATGTAGAGGAGGGGTGTCAAACTCATTTTAGCTCAGCATGGAGGAAAATCTGTGCACACACAGGCCGGACTATTAAAATCACGGCATTAAAACTAAAAAAATAAAGACAACTTCAGATTGTTTTCTTTGTCTCACTTTGGGCAAAAATAATATATACATACTTACGTAAAAATATATTCAGAAAATATTACAAGGAAAACACTTGGAGTGACTGTCCGACACGTTTATGTATACACACTCACAGCGGGGACACGGCCGAACGCTCGTTGGCGGGACTCGAACATTTGTCGCTGCTGGTGAATCTGTGAAGATAGCTGCAGCTTCTCTCTCGTGAAATTTCGACTAAGACTGTTTGCGCTATGCTAACAAGACTAGACTACAGTTCCTAAAGGGGGGAAAAACGGTAAAAAAAGTCGAATTAATCGCGACACTATTTTTAAAGATTTTTTATCAATTAAAAAAAACAAAAAAAATGTTTTATTATTTTGTCCGTCCTGTCCAGCCAGTTAAAAAAAAAAAATCATATTTCTGATGTAGAGGAGGGGTGTCAAACTCATTTTAGCTCAGTATGGAGGAAAATCTGTTTACACGCAGCCCATACTATTAAAATCACGGCATTAAAACTAAAAAAATAAATACAACTTCAGATTGTTTTCTTTGTCTTACTTTGGGCAAAAATAATATATACATACTTACGTACAAATATATTCAGAAAATATTACAAGGAAAACACGTGGAGTGACTGTCGGACGCGTTTAAGTCTCATCTTAAAACTCATCTGTATACTCTAGCCTTTAAATAGACCTCCTTTTTAGACCAGTTGATCTGCCGCTTCTTTTCTTTCTCCTATGTCCCCCCCTCCCTTGTGGAGGGGGTCCGGTCCGATGACCATGGATGAAGTACTGACTGTCCAGAGTCGAGACCCAGGATGGACCGCTCGTCGGGACCCAGGATGGACCGCTCGCCTGTATCGGTTGGGGACATCTCTACGCTGCTGATCCGCTTGAGATGGTTTCCTGTGGACGGGACTCTCACTGCTGTCTTGGAGCCACTATGGATTGAACTTTCACAGTATTATGTTAGACCCGCTCGACATCCATTGCTTTCGGTCCCCTAGAGGGGGGGGGTTGCCCACATCTGAGGTCCTCTCCAAGGTTTCTCATAGTCAGCATTGTCACTGGCGTCCCACTGAATGTGAATTCTCCCTGCCCACTGGGTGTGAGTTTTCCTTGCCCTTTTGTGGGTTCTTCCGAGGATGTTGTAGTCGTAATGATTTGTGCAGTCCTTTGAGACATTTGTGATTTGGGGCTATATAAATAAACATTGATTGATTGATTGATTGATGGTTTATATATACACACTCACAGCGGGGACACGGCCGAACGCTTGTTGGCACGACTCGAACGTTTGTCGCTGCTGGTGAATCAGTGAAGATAGCTGCAGCTTCTCTCTGGTGAAATTTAGACTAAGACTGTTTGCGCTATGCTAACAAGACTAGACTACATACAGTTCCTAAAGGGCGGAAAAACGGTAAAAACATTCAAATTAATCGCAACACTTTTTTTAAAGATTCTTTATCAATTTAAAACAAAGAAAAAAAAAAAAGATTTTTTCTGTCCTGTCCAGCCGGTAAAAAAAAATAAAAATCAGATTTTTGATGTAGAGGAGGGGTGTCAAACTCATTTTAGCTAAGCATGGAGGAAAATCTGTGCACACGCAGGCCGGACTATTAAAATCACGTCATTAAAACAAAAAAAATAAAGACAACTTCAGATTGTTTTCTTTGTCTTACTTTGGGCAAAAATAATATATACATACTTACGTAAAAATATATTCAGAAAATATTACAAGGAAAACACTTGGAGTGACTGTCCGACGCGTTTATATATACACACTCACAGCGGGGACACGGCCGAACGCTCGTTGGCGGGACTCGAACATTTGTCGCTGCTGGTGAATCTGTGAAGATAGCTGCAGCTTCTCTCTCGTGAAATTTCGACTAAGACTGTTTGCGCTATGCTAACAAGACTAGACTACATACAGTTCCTAAAGGGCGGAAAAACGGTAAAAACATTCAAATTAATCGCAACACTTTTTTTAAAGATTCTTTATCAATTTAAAACAAAGAAAAAAAAAAAAGATTTTTTCTGTCCTGTCCAGCCGGTAAAAAAAAATAAAAATCAGATTTTTGATGTAGAGGAGGGGTGTCAAACTCATTTTAGCTAAGCATGGAGGAAAATCTGTGCACACGCAGGCCGGACTATTAAAATCACGTCATTAAAACAAAAAAAATAAAGACAACTTCAGATTGTTTTCTTTGTCTTACTTTGGGCAAAAATAATATATACATACTTACGTAAAAATATATTCAGAAAATATTACAAGGAAAACACTTGGAGTGACTGTCCGACGCGTTTATATATACACACTCACAGCGGGGACACGGCCGAACGCTCGTTGGCGGGACTCGAACATTTGTCGCTGCTGGTGAATCTGTGAAGATAGCTGCAGCTTCTCTCTCGTGAAATTTCGACTAAGACTGTTTGCGCTATGCTAACAAGACTAGACTACAGTTCCTAAAGGGGGGAAAAACGGTAAAAAAAGTCGAATTAATCGCGACACTATTTTTAAAGATTTTTTATCAATTAAAAAAAACAAAAAAATTTTTTTTTATCAATCAATCAATCAATGTTTACTTATATAGCCCTAAATCACTAGTGTCTCAAAGGGCTGCACAAACCACCACGACATCCTCGGTAGGCCCACAAAAGGGCAAGGAAAACTCACACCCAGTGGGACATTGGTGACAATAATGACCCAGTGGGACGTCGGTGACAATGATGACTATGAGAACCTTAGAGAGGAGGAAAGCAATGGATGTCGAGCGGATCTAACATGATACTGTGAAAGTTCAATCCACAATGGATCCAACACAGTCGCGAGAGTCCAGTCCAAAGAGGATCCAAGACACAGCAGCGAGGGTCCCCTTCACAGCGGAGCCAGCAGGAAACCATCCCAAGCGTAGGCGGACCAGCAGCGCAGAGATGTCCCCAGCCGATACACAGGCGAGCAGTACATGGCCACCGGATCGGACCGGACCCCCTCCACACGGGAGAGTGGGACATAGAAGAAAAAGAAAAGAAACGGCAGATCAACTGGTCTAAAAAGGGAGTCTATTTAAAGGCTAGAGTATACAAATGAGTTTTAAGGTGAGACTTAAATGCTTCTACTGAGGTGGCATCGCGAACTGTTACCGGGAGGGCATTCCAGAGTACTGGAGCCCGAACGGAAAATGCTCTATAGCCCGCAGACTTTTTTTGGGTTTTGGGAATCACTAATAAGCCGGAGTCCTTTGAACGCAGATTTCTTGCCGGGACATATGGTACAGTACAATCGGCAAGATAAGATGGAGCTAGACCGTGTAGTATTTTATACGTAAGTAGTAAAACCTTAAAGTCACATCTTAAGTGCACAGGAAGCCAGTGCAGGTGAGCCAGTACAGGCGTAATGTGATCAAACTTTCTTGTTCTTGTCAAAAGTCTAGCAGCCGCATTTTGTACCAACTGTAATCTTTTAATGCTAGACATGGGGAGACCCGAAAATAATACGTTACAGTAGTCGAGGCGAGACGTAACAAACGCATGGATAATGATCTCAGCGTCTTTAGTGGACAGAATGGAGCGAATTTTAGCGATATTACGGAGATGAAAGAAGGCCGTTTTAGTAACGCTTTTAATGTGTGCCTCAAAGGAGAAAGTTGGGTCGAAGATAATACCCAGATTCTTTACCGTGTCGCCTTGTTTAATTGTTTGGTTGTCAAATGTTAGAGTTGTATTATTAAATAGAGTTCGGTGTCTAGCAGGACCGATAATCAGCATTTCCGTTTTTTTGGCGTTGAGTTGCAAAAAGTTAGCGGACATCCATTGTTTAATTTCATTAAGACACGCCTCCAGCTGACTACAATCCGGCGTGTTGGTCAGCTTTAGGGGCATGTAGAGTTGGGTGTCATCAGCATAACAGTGAAAACTAATACCGTATTTGCGTATGATGTCACCTAGCGGCAGCATGTAGATGCTGAAGAGTGCAGGGCCAAGGACCGAACCCTGGGGAACTCCACACGTTACCTTAACGTAGTCCGAGGTCACATTGTTATGGGAGACACACTGCATCCTATCAGTAAGATAAGAGTTAAACCAAGACAGGGCTAAGTCTGACATACCAATTCGTGTTTTGATACGTTCTAATAAAATATTATGATCGACGGTATCGAAAGCAGCGCTAAGATCGAGGAGCAGCAACATAGATGACGCATCAGAATCCATCGTTAGCAATAGATCATTAGTCATTTTTGCGAGGGCTGTCTCCGTGGAGTGATTTGCCCTGAAACCGGATTGAAAGGTTTCACATAGCTTGTTAGACGCTAAGTGTTCATTTAACTGCTCCGCAACAATTTTTTCAAGGATTTTTGAAATAAAGGGAAGGTGAGACACCGGTCGGTAATTTACCATGAGGTCAGGATCGAGGTTAGGTCTTTTAAGAAGAGGATGAATAACCGCTTTTTTGAATGCTAGGGGAACAGTGCCCGAGGAGAGTGATAAGTTTATAATATTTAGCACTGATGGACCTAATAATACAAAGAGCTCCTTGATCAGTTTCCCAGGAAGAGGGTCAAGTAAACATGTTGTCTGTTTTATTCCATTTACACGTTGTAACAATTCCTCTAATGTTATTTCCTCAAAATGAGAGAAAGTATTTTGGAGGGCAGTATTCGCCGTATATACAATCGTGTCAGTGTTAATAGAACCCCGTTGTAGCTGGGACGCATTGTCTTTAATCTCCTTTCTAATGACTTCAATTTTCTTACTAAAGAATTGCATAAAGTCATCAGCTGAGTGGGTTGAGCTACTGGAAGGAGTCCCTTGTTGGGTTAGCGATGCTACCGTACTAAACAAAAATTTAGGATCGTTTTTATTACGGTGGATGAGATTTGAGTAATATTTAGCTTTAGCTAAGGTAAGCATGCGTTTATAAGTTATTAAACCATCACTCCATGCTTGATGGTGCACCTCAAGTTTAGTCGTGCGCCATTTGCGTTCCAGCTTTCTACATAATAATTTCTGAGCTCTAGTTTCTTCTGTAAACCACGGGGTGCGCTTTTTTGGAGCCTTTTTTAACTTTAGCGGTGCTATGTTATCAATGGTTTCGCGCAGGGCGTCGTTAAAGTTGTTAGTGAGGTTATCAATAGAGCCCACATACTTTGGGAATGGTGCCATTACCGAGGGCAGTAGGTCAGCAAGAGTTGTCGTTGTGGCTGTATTAATGTTGCGGCTGCTATAGCAGTTATTATTATTATTAGTTTGACGAACATGCGTCTGAACCTCGAATTTTATAAGGTAATGATCAGACAATACTTTAGTATACGGGAGTATCGTAACTTTGGAAACGGTGATGCCCCTGACAAGCACTAGGTCTATCGTATTACCGTTGCGATGCGTGGGTTCATTTATTATTTGTGTGAGACCACAGCTATCAATTACAGTCTGGAGCGCTACGCACGGTGGGTCCGATGGGGTATTCATATGGATATTAAAGTCCCCCATTATGATTATATTATCGGCGTGTGTCACTAGATCAGCAACGAACTCTGAGAATTCATTAATAAAGTCCGAATAGGGCCCTGGGGGGCGGTAGATAACAGCCAGGTGTAGAGGCAGCGGTGTGACAGACCTCATAGTAAGCACCTCAAACGATTTATATTTATTATTTATGTTAGGACTAAGGTTAAAGTTTTCGTTATATATTAGTGCAACCCCCCCACCCCTTTTGAGCGGACGGGCAATATGCGCATGTTTAAAGTTAGGAGGACATGCCTCATTTAGCGCAAAAAAGTCGTTTGGTTTAAGCCAGGTTTCGCTGAGACCGATGACGTTAAGATTGTTGTCTCTGATAATATCATTAACTAACAACGTTTTAGGAGACAATGATCTTATGTTTAAAAAACCTATATTATAGGTAGTGGGCTGTTTTAGGGAGTTTTTGATCAAATTATCCGTAGTGCAATATTAATAATGTTGTGTTTATTATGCCCAGTGCATTTAGTATAGTTACGACCATATCTAGGAATTGATACGACAGGAATTTTCCGATTGTTTGATTGTTGCTTTGATAAACTGCACGCATCATGGTTAGCCTCCTCAGTAACGGGGATTTTGCGATTGTTTGTTTGTTGCTTTGATAAACTGCACGCATCATAGTTAGCCACCTCAGTAAAACACATGTCCAACTCTGAAACACTCAAAGCAGAAAAAACTTGTTCTAATTTAACTGACTCCTTACCCAGACCAGTAGTCTCGCATTTTCCATCTAAATCCGTCTTCGGGATGGAGGAAAGTGGGTGTTCTGTGGGGATTAGCCTTCTGCTTTGTTTTTAGCCCCGCTCGGCATCCGCGTTTCCGATCACACCGCTGGCGTCTGCTCCGTAGACGGCCCCCGCTGCTACTAGACTCCGCTGCTTCACAGGCCGCTGGATGTAGCCGCCGATGTATTCCCATGCTAGTTAGCAAGTCTAGCACGCAAGTGTCTATCGGTCCAAAACGGCCCGATGTGTCCACATCCAGAAGTGTCTGGCGGTCGTACGTGATCACGGAGTGACCACGATGTGAGCCAGCCATAAAGTTTGTGGAATTGTCCGGTATTTCTGCCAAATGTTCCATCTTTAGCAGGAGCTCCTCGAGAGCGCAGCCCGTCCGGGCGCCGCCATCTTGGATCATTTGTGACAAAAAATTTTATTATTTTGTCTGTCCTGTCCAGCCAGTTAAAAAAAAAAATCATATTTTGATGTAGAGGAGGGATGTCAAACTCATTTTAGCTCAGTATGGAGGAAAATCTGTTTACACGCAGCCATACTATTAAAATCACGGCATTAAAACTAAAAAAATAAATACAACTTCAGATTGTTTTATTTCTCTTACTTTGGGCAAAAATAATATATACATACTTACGTACAAATATATTCAGAAAATATTACAAGGAAAATACGTGGAGTGACTGTCGGAGGCGTTTATATATACACACTCACAGCGGGGACACGGCCGAACGCTTTTTGGCGGGACTCGAACGTTTGTCGCTGCTGGTGAATCAGTGAAGATAGCTGCAGCTTCTCTCTCGTGAAATTTAGACTAAGACTGTTTGCACTATGCTAACAAGACTAGACTACATACAGTTCCTAAAGGGCGGAAAAACGGTAAAAAAATTCAAATTAATCGCAACTTTTTTTAAAGATTCTTTATCAATTTAAAACAAAGAAAAAAAAAAAAAGATTTTTTCTGTCCTGTCCAGCCGGTAAAAAAAAATAAAAATCAGATTTTTGATGTAGAGGAGGGGTGTCAAACTCATTTTAGCTCAGCATGGAGGAAAATCTGTGCACACACAGGCCGGACTATTAAAATCACGGCATTAAAACTAAAAAAATAAAGACAACTTCAGATTGTTTTCTTTGTCTCACTTTGGGCAAAAATAATATATACATACTTACGTAAAAATATATTCAGAAAATATTACAAGGAAAACACTTGGAGTGACTGTCCGACGCGTTTATGTATACACACTCACAGCGGGGACACGGCCGAACGCTCGTTGGCGGGACTCGAACATTTGTCGCTGCTGGTGAATCTGTGAAGATAGCTGCAGCTTCTCTCTCGTGAAATTTCGACTAAGACTGTTTGCGCTATGCTAACAAGACTAGACTACAGTTCCTAAAGGGGGGAAAAACGGTAAAAAAAAGTCGAATTAATCGCGACACTATTTTTAAAGATTTTTTATCAATTAAAAAAAACAAAAAAAATGTTTTATTATTTTGTCTGTCCTGTCCAGCCAGTTAAAAAAAAAAATCATATTTTTGATGTAGAGGAGGGGTGTCAAACTCATTTTAGCTCAGTATGGA
Source organism: Nerophis ophidion (assembly GCF_033978795.1). Classification (NCBI taxonomy): domain Eukaryota; kingdom Metazoa; phylum Chordata; class Actinopteri; order Syngnathiformes; family Syngnathidae; genus Nerophis; species Nerophis ophidion. The sequence continues at coordinate 26,238,365 of NC_084621.1, read as the reverse complement.
GGGAAATCTGTTTATACGCAGCCCATACTATTAAAATCACGGCATTAAAACTAAAAAAATAAATACAACTTCAGATTGTTTTCTTTCTCTTACTTTGGGCAAAAATAATATATACATACTTACGTACAAATATATTCAGAAAATATTACAAGGAAAACACGTGGAGTGACTGTCGGACGCGTTTATATATACACACTCACAGCGGGGACACGGCCGAACGCTTGTTGGCACGACTCGAACGTTTGTCGCTGCTGGTGAATCAGTGAAGATAGCTGCAGCTTCTCTCTGGTGAAATTTAGACTAAGACTGTTTGCGCTATGCTAACAAAACTAGACTACATACAGTTCCTAAAGGGCGGAAAAACGGTAAAAAAATTCAAATTAATCGCAACACTTTTTTTTAAAGATTCTTTATCAATTTAAAACAAAGAAAAAAAAAAAAGATTTTTTCTGTCCTGTCCAGCCGGTAAAAAAAAATAAAAATCAGATTTTTTATGTAGAGGAGGGGTGTCAAACTCATTTTAGCTAAGCATGGAGGAAAATCTGTGCACACGCAGGCCGGACTATTAAAATCACGTCATTAAAACAAAAAAAATAAAGACAACTTCAGATTGTTTTCTTTGTCTTACTTTGGGCAAAAATAATATATACATACTTACGTAAAAATATATTCAGAAAATATTACAAGGAAAACACTTGGAGTGACTGTCCGACGCGTTTATATATACACACTCACAGCGGGGACACGGCCGAACGCTCGTTGGCGGGAGTCGAACATTTGTCGCTGCTGGTGAATCTGTGAAGATAGCTGCAGCTTCTCTCTCGTGAAATTTCGACTAAGACTGTTTGCGCTATGCTAACAAGACTAGACTACAGTTCCTAAAGGGGGGAAAAACGGTAAAAAAAGTCGAATTAATCGCGACACTATTTTTAAAGATTTTTTATCAATTAAAAAAAACAAAAATATTTTTTTTATTATTTTGTCTGTCCTGTCCAGCCAGTTAAAAAAAAAATCATATTTTTGATGTAGAGGAGGGGTGTCAAACTCATTTTAGCTCAGTATGGAGGAAAATCTGTTTACACGCAGCCCATACTATTAAAATCACGGCATTAAAACAAAAAAAATAAAGACAACTTCAGATTGTTTTCTTTGTCTTACTTTGGGCAAAAATAATATATACATACTTACGTACAAATATATTCAGAAAATATTCCAAGGAAAACACGTCGAGTGACTGTCGGAGGCGTTTATATATACACACTCACAGCGGGGACACGGCCGAACGCTTTTTGGCGGGACTCGAACGTTTGTCGCTGCTGGTGAATCAGTGAAAATAGCTGCAGCTTCTCTCTCGTGAAATTTAGACTAAGACTGTTTGCGCTATGCTAACAAGACTAGACTACTTACAGTTCCTAAAGGGGGGGAAAAACGGTAAAAAAAAAAATCAAATTAATCGCTAACTTTTTTTAAAGATTCTTTATCAATCAAAAAAAATAAAAACTTTTTTTTTTTTTTTTTGTCTGTCCTGTCCAGCCAGTTAAAAAAAAAAAATCCTATTTTTGATGGAGAGGAGGGGTGTCAAACTCATTTTAACTCAGCATGGAGGAAAATCTGTGCACACGGAGGCCAGACTATTAAAATCATGACATTAAAACAAAAAAATAAAGACAACTTCAGATTGTTTTCTTTGTCTTACTTTCGCCAAAAATAATACAAACATATTCCAAAAATATTACAATGAAAACACGTGGAGTGACTGTCGGACACGTTTATATATACACACTCACAGCAGGGACACGGCCGAACGCTTTTTGGCGGGACTTGAACGCGCGGATTGTCGCTGCTGGTGAATCAGTGGATATAGCTGCAGCTTCTCTCTCTTGAAATTTAGACTTAGACTGGGTGCACTTCAGTAAATAGACTAAACTACATATCCTAAAAGGGGGGGGGGGGGGGGATAGTAAAAAACAATTCTAATTAATCACAACACTTATTTGTAATGATTCTTTATCAATAAAAAACAACAACTTTTTTTTTGTTTTATCTGTCCTTTCCAGCCAGTTAAAGAAAAAAAATAAAAATATTTTTGATGTAAAGGAGGGGTGCCAATTCATTTTAGTTTAGGCGCCGCCTGGAGGAAAATCTGTGCACATGCAGGCCGGACTATTGAAATCACGGCATTAAAACTGTGAAGTGAAGTGAATTATATTTATACAGCGCTTTTCTCAAGTGACTCAAAGCGCTTTACATTGTGAAACCCAATATCTAAGTTACATTTAAAACCAGTGTGGGTGGCACTGGGAGCAGGTGGGTAAAGTGTCTTGCCCAAGGACACAACGGCAGTGACTAGGATGGTGCAAGCGGGGATTGAACCTGCAACCCTCAAGTTGCTGGCACGGCTGCTCTACCAACCGAGCTATACCGCCCCTAACTAAAAAATAAAGACAACTTCAGATTGTTTTCTTCGTCTTACTCTGGCCAAAAAAAAATAGTATTCCGATTGTTTACTTCGTCTTACTTTGGCCAAAACTAAATACCAACACATTCTGAAAATATTACAGCAAAAAATATAGGAAAAAACTACAGGCATCGGTAAACTTTACATCCATGAAGTAATGAAGAAAGTGAATGAATGTTTATAACTGAATAAATTTCCAGATACATAAATATTATTTTCTTTGTTTTATTATTTTTTTTAATGAATTAAGTATTGCTTATGACAACCTTTTTCCAAAACAAAATATACAATAATGCATACATTTATTTGTTTTTAAGGGTTCGGTCCTTGGCCCTGCACTGTTCAGTATTTACATGCTGGCGCTAGGTAACATCATACGCAAATACGGTATTAGCTTTCACTGTTATGCTGATGACACCCAACTCTACATGCCCCTAAAGCTGACCAACACGCCGGACTGTAGTCAGCTGGAGGCGTGTCTTAATGAAATCAAACAATGGATGTCCGCTAACTTTTTGCAACTCAACGCCAAAAAAACGGAAATGCTGATTATCGGTCCTGCTAGACACCGACCTCTATTTAATAATACAACTCTAACATTTGACAACCAAACAATTAAACAAGGCGACACGGTAAAGAATCTGGGTATTATCTTTGACCCAACTCTCTCCTTTGAGTCACACATTAAAAGTTTTACTAAAACGGCCTTCTTTCATCTCTGTAATATCACTAAAATTCGCTCCATTTTGTCCACTAAAGACGCCGAGATCATTATCCATGCGTTTGTTACGTCTCGTCTCGATTACTGTAACGTATTTTTTTCGGGTCTCCCCATGTCTAGCATTAAAAGATTACAGTTGGTACAAAATGCGGCTGCTAGACTTTTGACAAGAACAAGAAAGTTTGATCATATTACGCCTGTACTGGCTCACCTGCACTGGCTTCCTGTGCACTTAAGATGTGACTTTAAGGTTTTACTACTTACGTATAAAATACTACATGGTCTAGCTCCATCCTATCTTGCCGATTGTATTGTACCATATGTCCCGGCAAGAAATCTGCGTTCAAAGGACTCCGGCTTATTAGTGATTCCCAAAGCCCAAAAAAAGTCTGCGGGCTATAGAGCGTTTTCCGTTCGGGCTCCAGTACTCTGGAATGCCCTCCCGGTAACAGTTCGAGATGCCACCACAGTAGAAGCATTTAAGTCTCACCTTAAAACTCATTTGTATACTCTAACCTTTAAATAGACCTCCCTTTTTAGACCAGTTGATCTGCCGTTTCTTTTCTTTTCCTCCTATGTCCCACTCTCCCTTGTGGAGGGGGTCCGGTCCGATCCGGTGGCCATGTACTGCTTGACTGTGTATCGGCTGGGGACATCTCTGCGCTGCTGATCCGCCTCCGCTTAGGATGGTTTCCTGCTGGCTCCGCTGTGAGCGGGACTCTCGCTGGTGTGTTGGATCCGCTTTGGACTGGACTGTTGCGACTGTGTTGGATCCAATATGGATTGAACTTTCACAGTATCATGTTAGACCCGCTCGACATCCATTGCTTTCCTCCTCTCCAAGGTTCTCATAGTCATCATTGTCACCGACGTCCCACTGGGTGTGAGTTTTCCTTGCCCTTATGTGGGCCTACCGAGGATGTGGTAGTGGTTTGTCTTGTGGTTTGTGCAGCCCTTTGAGACACTAGTGATTTAGGGCTATATAAGTAAACATTGATTGATTGACTGACATTGAAATGCTTACAAATAGGAGGCAACATCACACAGCAAACATGTAATACAAGCACAGATACAAGGTACAACTACGAGGGAATAATGAACAACAAATCAGTGATAGAAGTGACAAGCTTGCCATCCTACAATACCCCGGTTTGTAGACAAGGAGACGGCAGCCATGGAAGCGCAATCTCTTTATTATCGCAATCCAGTCGAGAGATTCAACAGACCTGCCTTCAGTGCCGACAAACTGCTGCTTTAGCGCCGCCCAGTGGCTCCCTGAACCTCTTTCAGGGGATGTGTGAAAATGGAAAAAGATGAAGAAAAAAATGTAATTTTTGTTTTGAGTACAAACATGATACAAACATATATTCAACATGCTTAGCTGAGGAGAGTATTTTTCAAGCACCGTTTTGTCCTACTAATTTCCGCGATCCTTGACCTCATCGCAGTTTGTGTACATGTACAACTTTCTCCGACGCTGCCACAGAAAGACGGGTTTTATGCCACCCATTCTCACAGGATGAGATAACTTCTGGAAATGATTTTGTGCGTCCAAGTTCAAGGAAACCACAGGCTGTCTTCTTCTAATGGATTTATTACAATCTTTGCAAGCTGGGTAATGTTTGCTGTGGTCTGGAACAACACGGCACACAAACAACTATCAGAAATGCAGCCAATATTACTCATATATTACTTACTTATTATTTGTCTCATTTCGTCCACCAAACGGTTGATGCTGTGCATGAATGCAGAAAGGTGAACTTTGTTGATGTTATTTACATGTTTGACTCGTTTTGTCCACCAAATGTTTCATGCTGTGTGTGAATGCACAAAGGTGAACTTTGTTGATGTTATTTCTATGTTTGTCTCGTTTCGTCCACCAAACGTTTGATGCTGTGCGTGAATGCACAAAGCTGGACTTTGTTGATGTTATTTACATGTTTGACTTGTTTCGTCCACCAAATGTTTCATGTTGTGTGTGAATTCACAAAGGTGAACTTTGTTGATGTTATTTCTATGTTTGTCTTGTTTCGTCCACCAAACGTTTTATGCTGTGCTTGAATGCACAAAGGTGAACTTTGTTGATGGTCTTTCCATGTTTGTCTCGTTTCGTCCACCAAACATTTTATGCTGTGAGTGAATGCACAATGGTGAACTTTGTTGATGTTATTCACATGTTGGAGTGTTTATCAGGCATATTTGGTCAGTGCATGCTAATCGATGCTAACATGCTATTTGGGCTAGCTGTATGTACATTTTGCATCATTATGCCTCGTTTGTAGCTATATTTTAGCTCTTTTAATTTCATTTACTTATGTCCCCTCTGTATTTAATTTATATTTGCATGTCTCATGACACATTAGGGAATGTTTCAGGAGACATGCAAATATACATTTTGCATGCACTGACCAACTATGCCTGATAAGCACTCCATTATGTAAATAACATCACCTTTGTACATTCATGCACAGCATAAAGCGTTTGGTGGACAAAACGAGACACAGAATGAGTAAGTAGTATATGAGTAATATTGACTGCGTTTTTGATAGTTTTTTGTGCGCCGTGTTGTTCCAGACCGCAGCAAACATTGCCCAGCTTGCAAAGATTGTAATAAATCCATTAGAAGAGACAGCCTGTGGTTTCATTAAACTTGGACACACTTATCTGTACTTTTGGCCATTCTAAGACAGTCCTTTCCAGAAGTGATCTCATTCTGTGAAAAGCCTCCATTCTATTAATATTTTCCAATGTTGTAAACGTGTAGAATAAAAATTAAAATAACATTTCTGTCAACAAACATTTGCGTCATTGTTAGTAGGCTAATATAGCTTATATAGGCACTTACATCATGTGTTGCCTTCATTCTAACACTTATATAAAGCTTTTAATTTTTTACGGCTTCAGACAGGTTTATTATTATTATTATTTTTTTGGTTCAATACGGCTCTTTCAACATTTAGGGTTTCAACACAGCTGACCTAAAATGTTTGTTTGTGTGTGCCATCGTTGAGGTCACACATCACTTGGCAACAGGCACCCATTTTCCAAAGCCCCACTCTGCTCTCATGAAACGTCATTTGAATGTTTATTTTTAAATATTGCATTAATTACTTTTCCTCACAATTACATTCATTAATGAGTACTTCTGTTAGGAATCCAGTTTCCTTTTTTTGGGAAAGTACTGATATTTGAATGACTTTTTAAATTATGCACGTGTGTATGTGCCAGTGACTCTTTTAAAGAACAGGAGGAAGCATGTGATCTTGATTTCAGATGCTTGCATTGCTTCCGGAGGCTGGATATGAAGGCCCGATGGGGGGTGCAGACGTCCCCCTTTACTGTGTTTGATGCTTTTAGAAATCTTTGACCCAAATATAAAAGTCCCTCCCAAGTTCCGAACTCTATCTGGTGTAAACACTTCAGTCTTTAGCTTGGACTTTGCATCGCTGCTGCTAACCCCACTATGGCCTGGACTCTCACTATTATGTTGGATCCACTATGGACTGGACTCTCACTATTATGTTAGGTGCACTATGGACTGGATTCTCACTATTATGTTAGATCTACTATGGACTGGACTATCACTATTATGCTAGATCCGGTATGGAATGGACTCTAACAATATTATGTTAGACCCACTATGGACTGGACTCTCACTATTATGTTAGATGCATTATGGACTGGACTCACACTATTATGTTAGATCCACTATGGACTGGACTGTCACTATTATGTTAGATCCACTATGTACTGGACTCTCACTATTATGCTAGATACACTATGGACTGGACTCTCACTATTATGCTAGATCCGGTATGGACTGGACTCTCGCAATATTATGTTAGACCCACTATGGACTGGACTCTCACTATTATGTTAGATGCACTATGGACTGGACTCTCACTATTATGTTAGATCCACTATGGACTGGACTCTCACTATTATGTTAGATCCACTATGGACTGGACTCTCACTATTATGTTAGATCCACTATGGACTGGACTCTCACAATATTATGTTAGATCCACTATGGACTGGACTCTCACTATTATGTTGGATCCACTATGGACTGGACTCTCATTATGTTAGATCCACTATGGACTGGACTCTCACTATTATGTTACATCCACTATGTACTGGACTATTATGTTAGATCCACTATGGACTGGACTCTCACTATTATGTTAGATCCACTATGGACTGGACTCTCACAATATTATGTTAGATCCACTATGGATTGGACTCTCACTATTATGTTAGATCCACTATGGACTGGACTCTCACTATTATGTTAGATACACTATGGACTAGACTTTCACTATTATGTTAGATCCACTACGGACTGGACTCTCACTATTATGTTAGATCCACTACGGACTGGACTCTCACTATTATGTTAGATCTACTATCGACTGGACTCTCACTATTATGCTAGATCCACTATGGACTGGACTCTCACTATTATGTTAGGTGTCACGTGTTCGGAGCACTTGTTGCGCGGAGTTGCCACTTCGTGGATGCACAACGACCAGTCAGCAGGAGTGCAGGTAAGAAACTGATTTTAATGTAATCAAACAAAAGAACACTGACACAAAAGTAGAAAAATAAAGCACATGCCTACGCACGGAAGCTAACGCTAAACTTAGCAGGATACAAAAAGGGTCCAAAACGGTGACGTGCCGAACACACGCGAAGCTAAGACGGAACTTAGCACACCTAAAGCAGAGATAAGCAGAGGACGCATACGTGATTGTTGCCGTTAGCAAATAATGAGCCGAGGCCGAACTAAGGAATAACGCAGGTTTATATACTCAAATCATAATTGCCATCAGGTGTGCGACAAAGGAATAGCAGCTGGGACAACATAAGAAACCATGGCAACGAGCTACATCAGGAAGTGCACAAACACAGGAATCGGCCAAGTCTAAAGCTAAACATGAACAAAGACATAAACGACCAAAACAATAAACGATCCGCGTAGTGGATCGTGACATTAGGTGCACTATGGACTGGACTATCACTATTATGTTAGATCCACTATGGACTGGACTTTCACTATTATATTGGATCCAATATGGACTGGACACTCACTATTATGTTAGGTGCACTATGGACTGGATTCTCACTATTATGTTAGATCTACTATGGACTGGACTCTCACTATTATGCTAGATCCGGTATGGACTGGACTCTCACAATATTATGTTAGACCCACTATGGACTTGACTCTCACTATTATGCTAGATCCACTATGGACTGGACTCTCACTATTATGCTAGATCCGGTATGGACTGGACTCTCACAATATTATGTTAGACCCACTATGGACTGGACTCTCACTATTATGTTAGATGCACTATGGACTGGACTCTCACTATTATGTTAGATCCACTATGGACTGGTCTTTCACAATATTATATTAGATCCAATATGGACTGGACACTCACTATTATGTTAGGTGCACTTTGGACTGGATTCTCACTATTATGTTAGATATACTATGGACTGGACTCTCACTATTATGCTAGATCCGGTATGGACTGGACTCTCACAATATTATGTTAGACCCACTATGGACTTGACTCTCACTATTATGTTAGATGCACCATGGACTGGACTGTCACTATTATGTTGGATCCACTATGTACTATACTCTCACTATTATGCTAGATCCACTATGGACTGGACTCTCACTATTATGCTAGATCCGGTATGGACTGGACTCTCACAATATTATGTTAGACCCACTATGGACTGGACTCTCACTATTATGTTAGATGCACTATGGACTGGACTCTCACTATTATGTTGGTTCCACTATGGACTGGACTCTCACAATATTATGTTGGATCCACTATGGACTGGACTCTCACTATTATGTTAGATCCTCTATGGACTGGACTCTCACTATTATGTTAGATCCACTATGTACTGGACTCTCACTATTATGTTAGATCCACTATGGACTGGCCCCTCACAATATTATGTTAGATCCACTATGGACTGGACTCTCACTATTATTTTAGATCCTCTATGGACTGGACACTCACTATTATGCTAGATCCGGTATGGACTGGACTCTCACAATATTATGTTAGATAAATGGGTTGTACTTGTATAGATCCACAATGGACTGGACTCTCACTATCATGTTAGATCCACTATGGACTGGACTCTCACTATTATGTTAGATGCACTATGGACTGGACTCTCACTATTATGTTGGATCCACTAAGGACTGGACTCTCACTATTATGCTAGATCCACTATGGACCGGACTCTCATAATATTATGCTAGATCCTCTATGGACTGGACTCTCACACGATTATGTTAGATCCATTATGGACTGGACTTTCACTATAGTGTTAGATCCACCATGGACTAGAATCTCACAATATTATGTTCGATCCACTATGGACTGGACTCTCACACTATTATGTTTGATCCATTATGGACTGGACTTTCACTATTATGTTGGATCCTCTATGAACGGGACTTTCACTATTATGTTAGAGCCACTATGGACTGGACTCTCACTATTATGTTAGATGCACTACGGACTGGACTCTCACTATTATGTTAGATCCTCTATGGACTGGACTCTCACACGATTATGTTAGATCCACTATGGACTGGACTCTCACTTTTATGTTAGATCCACTATGGACTGGACTCTCACCATTATGTTAGATCCACTATGGACTGGACTCTCACAATATTAGGTTCGATCCACTATGGACTAGAATCTCACAATATTATGTTCGATCCACTATGGACTGGACTCTCACACTATTATGTTTGATCCATTATGGACTGGACTTTCACTATTATGTTAGATCCTCTATGAACGGGACTTTCACTATTATGTTAGAGCCACTATGGACTGGACTCTCACTATTATGTTAGATGCACTATGGACTGGACTCTCACACTATTATGTTTGATCCATTATGGACTGGACTCTCACTATTATGTTAGATCCTCTATGGACTGGACTCTCACTATTATGTTAGAGCCACTATGGACTGGACTCTCACTTTTATGTTAGATCCACTATGGACTGGACTTTCACTATTATATTGGATCCAATATGGACTGGACACTCACTATTATGTTAGGTGCACTATGGAACTCTCACTATTATGTTAGATCCACTATGGAACTCTCACTATTATGTTCGATCCACTATCCACTCGACTCTCAAACTATTATGTTAGATCCATTATGGACTGGACTCTCACTGTTATGTTAGATCCACAATGGACTGGACTCTCACTATCATGTTAGATCCACTATGGACTGGACTCTCACACTATTATGTTTGATCCATTATGGACTGGACTCTCACTATTATGTTAGATCCTCTTTGGACTGGACTTTCACTATTATGCTAGATCCACTAAGGACTGGACTCTCACAATATTATGCTAGATCCACTAAGGACTGGACTCTCACAATATTATGTAAGATCCACTATGGACTGGACTCTCACACTATTATGTTAGATCCACTATGGAACTCTCACTATTATGTTCGATCCACTATCCACTCGACTCTCAAACTATTATGTTAGATCCATTATGGACTGGACTCTCACTGTTATGTTAGATCCACTAGGGACTGGACTCTCACTATTATGTTGGATCCATTATGGACTGGACTCTCACTATTATGTTAGATCCACTATGGACTGGATTCTCACACTATTATGCTAGATCCATTACGGACTGGACTGTCACTATTATGTTAGATCCACTATGGACCTGATTCTCACAATATTATGCTGGATCCACTCGTTGTCCATTGCACCGGTCGCCCTGGGAGGTGTGTTTGTGTGTATGTGTGTGTGGGTGGGGGGATAGAGTTTTTCCTTGCCCTGATATGGGATCCAAACCGAGGATGTCTTTGTGGCTTTTGCAGTCCTTTGAGACACATCGTGATTTAGGGCTTGTGGAGGTTCCTTTCCTCCGGGTTCCTCGGACCACCAAGCACTGACATGCCAGTTTCAAGTTCATGTTTCTGATACTTTTTTACTTTGGCTTTGATGCATTCTGTGTAGCTTTTCAGCAACTGTCTGTTCGTCTCTGTCTTCTTCTCGCTCTCACTCCAGCGTTGCCACCTTCTCTCCTCTCCGGCTGCTGCCTTTTAAATGAGCGACAGGTGATTAGATAAGCAGGCCCGGGTGGGCCATGTACGCACCTGTCGTTGATTTCAAAGCCGGTCCTGGCACACTCCGCTTTACTGCAGGTCCGCAGGCCACGCCCCCTCCACAGGGCTATATAAATAAACATTGATTGATCGATTTTCGATTGTTTATTTTTTACATTGGAACTCACTTAAAGGGGTCATATTATGATTTTCTTTTCTTCTACATTTTAAACACTTCCTTGTGGTCTACATGACAAGTAACGGTGGTTCTTTGGTCCTACTGACAGATTGAAGTTCGAACTATATGCTACTTTGTATAAGAAATGTCTTGTCTTGAGACCCACTTTTATTCTCTGGCTTTTAACACAATGTGAGTTGTGTGGTCTTTTGTGTTTTTAAATGTTGATTTCTATGTATCGCTTGAATTGGTCTTACCGTTTGAAATGGTTTTTCATAATATTTGTTTATATATTGTTTTTATTCAATCATTGGTGGAGCTAAGGGTAATATTTGAATATTGTTTTTTATTTTATAATATACATTTATGTTGTTTAAAAAGTGGATTGAGAAATGGCAACAGCGGAGGGTGCATGTGCATGTTCGAGCCAGTCTGCCCCACAAAAAGCGGGTAGCAAAAAAGGAGGAACTTATTGACTTCGATGTCAGACTACAATGATAACACGCTAACGTCACAAAAAATTTCACTATTTTGCAAGTTCCAAACGTTTCGTTTGTAGGAAGTATGAAGGAAGGAAGGATTGTTTTATAAATATCGATGCATTACCCCTAAGGTTCGATCTCAAATTTTCAGTATTAATGCAGGTCCCAAACACACAAAAACAGTCACCAATAAGTAAGAAAAGTTAGTCGTGCATAATTGGCATACTTGCCAACAAAATTATTTTTTGTGTGTGTGTGTATATGTATATATATATATATATATATATATATATATATATATATATATATATATATATATATATATATATATGTATATATATATATATATATATATATATATATATATGTATATATATATATATATATATATATATATATATATGTATATATATATATACATATATATATATATATATATATATATATATATATATATATATATATATATATATATATATATATATATATATATATATATATATATATATATATATAGCTAGTAGAGATGCTCGGCTTGTGGTCTCTTCCGCGGAGTCCGCGGATAAACCGCGGGTCGGGTGGGTGACATGACGAAAAAATTGATTTTAATTAAATTCGGGCGGGTGGCGGTTGAACCATTCGGAAATATTTGATATACATGATTCAGGGTTCGGTATCCTTTACCATTCAAAGAGCCATTTAGGACCCGTGTCACAAAGCGAAGAAGACAATAGGAGACACAAGCATTCTCTTGAATGACTGCCGGCAGTCACCCAGTTGATAAGTATTAGGGCGTGCTATGAAGCCACTGGCTTTGTCGCCATCTGCCCCCCCCCCCCCCCACCCCCCCCGTGCGTCGGTAAGGTGGGTGGGGTAGGGGGCTTTGGGGGCGCAGGTTTGTCTCGGACGCAAAGGATTCTGGGTATTTGTTGTTTTGCGTTTATGTTGTGTTACTGTGAGGATGTTCTCCCGAAATATGTTTGTCATTCTTGTTTGATGTGTCTTCACAGTGTGGCGCATATTAGTAAGAGTGTTAAAATTGTTTATATCACAACCATCAGTGTACTCTGTATCACCCAGTATGCCATTCAATCTTGTACGTGTGATTGCGGAAGCTGCACACAACATGTTGCTGGACTAACAACCAGTTTGTACATGTTGTTGAAGGTGTCAAAGGCAATATCGTTACAGTCTGCCCTTATTCTTGTCATCAGGATGAACACCATTTGATATTCACGTGAACGTTAGCGGCTCCCATTGTCTTCTTTACTCTGTGAAACGGGTTTAAATAGCTCTTTGAGTGGTAAAGGTGGCCAACCTCTGATGTATTACAACGGGCGGGTGGCGGGCGGTTGCGGTTCTGATAAAATGTTAATTCGGGTGGACGGCGGGTGGATGACGACTCTGGTGATGCGGTTGCGGATGATATAATTGCCTATCCGCGCATCTCTAATAGCTAGAATTTACTGAAAGTCAAGTATTTCTTTATTTATATATATATATATATATATATATATATATATATATATATATATATATATATATATATATATATATATATATATATATATATATAAAAAATAAATACTTGAATTTCAGTGTTCATTTATTGACACATTTACACACATAACACTCCTCTCTACTCATTGTTGTTTTTGAAAGTGCAATGTTGTGCAGCCAGTAGTACAGCCTTTGAAGGAGCATAGGTATGGGCAGCATCTGTGACATTTAATTTGCGGTAAAGGAGTGAGTTTAGGGTTTAATTTACCGTCCTCGCTCTATTCTTTGTCTCTCGTCGTCGCCATGACTATCTCTTCTTGAAAAGTCTAATGGCATACAAATATGCACGAAAACACTCCTACACACATCACACATGGGGCGGTTTAGTCAGTAAGAATTGTTTTAGTTATGTTGTAAAACTTACACACCGCTATGGACGATTAGAGTACCCAACAGCCGATGTTGTCCTCTATAAATGTATTCTTTTTCTCTATCCTCTTATTGATTTATTGATTGATTGATTGGAACTTGTATTAGTAGATTGCACAGTAAAGTAAATATTCTGTACAATTGACCACTAAATGGTAACACCCAAATAAGTTTTTTAACTTGTTTAAGTAGGGGCCCACTATAAAAAAAACTACAAACCTCGTTTTCATATGAGTTGGGGAATTGTGTTGGATGTAAATATAAACAGAATAAAATGATAAACAGAATAAAATGATTTGCAAATCATTTTCAACCCATATTTAGTTGAATATGCTACAAAGACAACATATTCAATGTTCAAACTGATAAACATTTTTTATTTTTTTTGCAAATAAGCATTAACTTTATAATTTGATTCCAGCAACACGTGACAAAGAAGTTGGGAAAGGTGGCAGTAAATGCAGATAAAGTTGAGGAATGCTCATTAAACACTTATATGGAACATCCCACAGGTGTGCAGGCTAATTGGGAACAGTTGGGTGCCATGATTGGGCATAAAAGCAGCTTCCATGAAATACTAAGTAATTCACAAACAATTATGGGGCGAGGGTCACCACTTTGTAAGCAAATAGTCGAAAAGTTTTAGAACAAAATTTTTCAACGAGCTATTGCAAGGAATTTAGGGATTTTACCATCTACAGTCTGTAAAATCATCAAAAAATTCGGAGAATCTGGCGAAATCACTGCACGTAAGCGATGATATTATGGACTTTTGATCCTTCAGGCGGTACTGCATCAAAAACCGACATCAGTGTGTAAAGGATATCACCACATGGGCTCAGGAACACTTCATAAAACCACTGTCAGTAACTACAGTTGGTTTGTCACATCTGTAAGTGCAAGTTAAAACTCTACTATGCAAAGCCAAACCCATTTATCAACAACACCAAGGAACGCCGCTGGCTACGCTGGGCCCGAGCTCACCTAAGATGGACTGATGCAAAGTGGAATGGTGTTCTGTGGTCTGACGAGTCCACATTTCAAATTATACTTGGAAACAAAGGACGTGGTGTCCTCCAGAACAATGAGGAAAATAAGCATTCGGATTGTTATGGGCGCAAAGTTCAAAAGCCAGCATCTGTGATGGTATGGGGGTGTATTAGTGCCCAAGGCATGGGTAACTTACACATCTGTGAAGGCAGCATTGATGCTGAAAGGTACATACAGGGTTTGGAGCAACATATGTTGTCATCCAAGCAACGTTATCATGGACGCCCCTGCTTATTTCAGCAAGACAATGCCAAGCCACGTGTTACAACAGCATGGTTTTGTAGTAAAAGAGTGCGGGTACTTTCCTGGCCCGCCTGCAGTCCAGACCTGTCTCCCATCGAAAATGTGTGGCGCATTATGAAGCATAAAATACGACATGTTTATCAGTTTGAACATCAAATATGTTGTCTTTGTTGCGTATTAAACTGAATATGGGTTGAAAATTATTTGCAAATCATTGTATTACGTTTATATTTACATCTAACACAATTTCCCAACTCATATGGAAACAGGGTTTTTATAAACCAGGGGCCCATAACGCGGTGCCCGAAGGACCAGATGAGTAGCCCGCTGGCCTGTTCTAAAAATAGCTCAAATAGCAGCACTTACCAGTGAGATTCCTCTATTTTTAAAATTTTATTTATTTACCTGCAAGTTGGTCTCGCTTTGCTCAACATTTTTCATTCTAAGAGAGACAAAACTCAAATGGAATTTGAAAACCCAAGAAAATATTTCAAAGACTTGGTCTTCACTTGTTTCAATAAATCAATTTATTTTTTTACTTTGCTTCTTATAACTTTTAGAAAGACAATTTTAGAGAAAAAAATACAACCTTAAATATGATTTTAGGATTTTTAAACACATATACCTTTTTACCTTTTAAATTCCTTCCTCTTCTATCCTGACAATTTAAATCAATGTTTAAGTTGTTTTTTGTTTTTTTTTCATGTGAAGAATAATAAATACATTTTAATTTGATTCTTTATTTTAGCTTCTGTTTTTTCACAGAAGAATATTTGTGAAATATTTCTTTAAACTTATTATGATTAATATTCCCCAAAAATATTCTGGCAAATCTCGAAAATCTGTAGAATCAAATTGAAATCTTATTTCAAAGTATTTTGAATTTCTTAAAACATTTTTGGGAGGTAAAATCTAGAAGAAATCACGATTTGTCTTTGTTAGAAATATAGCTTGGTCCAATTTGTTATATAATCTAACAAACATCTCATCAAAATTCTAAAATTAATCTTAATCAGGAAAAATTACTAATGATGTTCCATAAATTATTTTGTAATATTTTCAAAAAGATTCAAATGAGCTAGTTTTTATTGAATTTTGAATTTGAAAGAGTCGAAATTGAAGATAAACTATGTTTGAAAATTTAATTTTCATTTTTTTTTATATTTTCTCCACTTTTAAACCATTCAATTAAGTGTTTTTTTAATCATTTATTCTCTACAAATAACCTTCTGTAAAAGGATAAAAAAATTTCCGACATAATGACAGACAGAAATACACATAATATATATATATATATATATATATATATATATATATATATATATATATATATAGGTGTGGGGAAAATCACAAGACTACTTCATCTCTACTGAACTGTTTCATGAGGGGTTCCTCAAAAAAATAAAAAAAAATAAAAATAAATAAAAAAATCTCCTGATGATTGAGGGAACCTCTCATGAAACAGTTCTGTAGAGATGAAGTAGTCTTGTGATTTTTCCCACATCTACATATTGCGCTCTACCACGGTATCGAGCACTATTCTCTGGATAATCCAATCAAGATATATATATATATATATATATATATATATATATATATATATATATATATATATATATATATATATATATATTAAAAGTAAATTGAGCAAACTGGCTATTTCTGGCAATTTATTTAAGTGTGTATCAAACTGGTAGCCCTTTGCATTAATCAGTACCCAAGAAGTAGCTCTTGGTTTCAAAAAGGTTGGTGAGCCCTGGTATAAAGTATGGAAATCATTTATATGAAAGCTCTAGCCTTAAAAACGGTGCTGTGGAAGAGTCTATAAGACGGGTTCAGTTATTATCTTTAGCTCATAAAAAACAGTAACTGGGTCCACGGAATGTAAGCGTGTCCACGCAGGCCCTCTGGTCTATCTTCCGGGCCGGGTTTAACGACACAACACCAAAGAGACGAGAGGAGCAACGGCGAGAGAGAGCGCCGCCAAGTGATTCATTATTAATGGCAGTCGGCGTCCTCCAGACATCATTTTCACTGTGGACACACCGCTGAGCCCGGATAAGTGAATGTTGAAGGGCAAGGTAGAGGACCGCCACGGAGACCTCGCTGCTGCTCGCCCGTTGAGGTTGCCGGTTAAAAATTCCTGCTCAAAACGCATAATGACCAGCTTGGTGTTTTATATGATAACTCAACAATTCTATTCTAAGTGCGCAGTAAACCACACGAGTGTTTGTTTTGGCGTCGCTTACGTTTCTGGACACGGCGTGGAAGTTGAGCTATGCGCTCAGCCGTCTGTGGCCGGGGATTAAAAATATGACGTTATAATTTACATGACAAATATTTGACAAGCTCAGCCTTTTTATTGGCTTCACATTCAAGTGCACGAGCAGGCTTTTCTCAAACGTATGTAGGTGTTTTTTTTTATTATAGAAGTAAGACTTTTTCAAATATTTTATTATTTGTTTGAGGCCTCCTTAACCTTGCGGGCGTTGTGCAAATTTCCTCCTCGTCAACTCTTTTTTTTATCTGCCCACCTGAGTCCTCGGAGCCCGAAAGTAGAAGCTGCTGCCTCAACGCGCACATGAACTAAAACATTTACACTTCCAGCAAATAAGTTGTTGTGTGTGTCCTTCTATTTTTACCCTTCTTTAGACATCAACAAGGAAAAGTAGCTTCCATACGAGGAGGTGTAAACAAGTGATGACATAAATCATGGTCCCAATTCAGAAAACCATTGCCTCTAATAGAAAATTTCTCATTTCTCAATCTATCAAAATGAGGGTGGTCCCAAAAAGGAGGGATTTTTAAAAAAATGAACTGTCGGTTTTGAAAGTGCTGCCCCTCCGGTCAACATATGAAATA
The DNA here is from genome assembly GCF_033978795.1 of Nerophis ophidion. Taxonomy (NCBI): domain Eukaryota; kingdom Metazoa; phylum Chordata; class Actinopteri; order Syngnathiformes; family Syngnathidae; genus Nerophis; species Nerophis ophidion. The sequence goes on along the minus strand of NC_084621.1, from coordinate 26,220,293 downwards.
AGTGTGTGTAAGAAGTTGAAATGCGCTCTCTTTGGTCAACATATGAAATATAATGTGTGCGTAAAAAAATTACCAACATACAGTATGTCATAACTAGGCCAAAATTAATTTAAAAAAAAATACATATATGTATGTATACTGTAATAACTTGAAGTAATTAATAAAGATAAAAAAAACAATTAAGTGCAAAAAAAATAAAAATACAAAGATGACCTTTTTTATATTTGCATAGCATGTAAATATTATTAATGTTGTAAATACAAATATTTATCGTCTTCTATTTCTACTCTTTTTGAGACATCAACAAGGAAAAGTAGATTCTTTATGAGGAGGTATAAACAAGTGATGACATAAATCATGGTCCCTATGCGGAAAACCATTGCCTCTAATAGAAAATTTCTCATTTCTCAATCTATCAAAATGAGGGTGGTCCCAAAAAGGAGCGATTTTTAAAAAAATGAACTGTCGGTTTTAAAAGTGCTCCCCCTCCGGTCAACATGTGAAATAAGTGTGTGTAAGAAGTTGAAATGCGCTCTCTTTGGTCAACATATGAAATATAATGTGTGCGTAAAAAAATTACCAACATACAGTATGTCATAACTAGGCCAAAATTAATTTAAAAAAAAAATACATATATGTATGCAGGGACATACTGTAATAACTTGAAGTAATTAATAAAGATAAAAAAAAAACAATTAAGTGCAAAAAAATAAAAATACAAAGATTACCTTTTTTATATTTGCATAGCATGTAAATATTATTAATGTTGTTAATACAAATCTTTATCGTCTTCTATTTCTACTCTTTTTGAGACATCAACAAGGAAAAGTAGCTTCCATGTGAGGAGGTGTGAACAAGTGATGACATAAATCATGGTCACAATACGGAAAACCATTGCATCTAATAGAGAATGTCTCATTTGCACCGTGGTGGTGAAATCTATCATGAAGAGTATGGTCCCAAAAAGGAAAGATTTTTTAAAATTGACTGTGTCGGTTTTAAAAGTGCTCCCCCTCTGGTCAACATATGAAATAACAAGTGTGTGTAAGAAATTGAAATGCACCCCATTTGGTCAACATATGAAATAAAACGTGTGTTAAAAAAAAACAACAACAACAACTACACATGTAATAACATGGCCAAAGTTAATTAAAAATAAATAAATACATATGTATGTGTAGACATACTGTAATAACTTGAAGTAAATAATGAAGATCAAAAATCCAATAAAGAAAAAAAAAACTCCAAAAATTTTACCTTTTTTATATTTGCATAGTATCTATATATTATTATCCATCCATCCATCCATCCATCATCTTCCGCTTATCCGAGGTCGGGTCGCGGGGGCAACAGCCTAAGCAGGGAAACCCAGACTTCCCTCTCCCCAGCCACTTCGTCTAGCTCTTCCCGGGGGATCCCGAGGCGTTCCCAGGCCAGCCGGGAGACATAGTCTTCCCAACGTGTCCTGGGTCTTCCCCGTGGCCTCCTACCGGTTGGACGTGCCCTAAACACCTCCCTAGGGAGGCGTTCGGGTGGCATCCTGACCAGATGCCCGAACCACCTCATCTGGCTCCTCTCGATGTGAAGGAGCAGCGGCTTTACTTTGAGCTCCTCCCGGATGGCAGAGCTTCTCACCCTATCTCTAAGGGAGAGACCCGCCACACGGCGGAGGAAACTCATTTCGGCCGCTTGTACCCGTGATCTTATCCTTTCGGTCATGACCCAAAGCTCATGACCATAGGTGAGGATGGGAACGTAGATCGACCGGTAAATTGAGAGCTTTGCCTTCCGGCTCAGCTCCTTCTTCACCACAACGGACCGGTGCAACGTCCGCATTACTGAAGACGCCGCACCGATCCGCCTGTTGATCTCACGATCCACTCTTCCCTCACTCGTGAACAAGACTCCTAGGTACTTGAACTCCTCCACTTGGGGCAGGGTCTCCTCCCCAACCCGGAGATGGCACTCCACCCTTTTCCGGGCGAGAACCATGGACTCGGACTTGGAGGTGCTGATTCTCATTCCGGTCGCTTCACACTCGGCTGCGAACCGATCCAGCGAGAGCTGAAGATCCCGGTCAGATGAAGCCATCAGGACCACATCATCTGCAAAAAGCAGAGACCTAATCCTGCGGTTACCAAACCGGAACCCCTCAACGCCTTGACTGCGCCTAGAAATTCTGTCCATAAAAGTTATGAACAGAATCGGTGACAAAGGACAGCCTTGGCGGAGTCCAACCCTCACTGGAAATGTGTTCGACTTACTGCCGGCAATGCGGACCAAGCTCTGGCACTGATCGTACAGGGAACGGACCGCCACAATAAGACAGTCCGATACCCCATACTCTCTGAGCACTCCCCACAGGACTTCCCGAGGGACACGGTCGAATGCCTTCTCCATGTCCACAAAGCACATGTAGACTGGTTGGGCAAACTCCCGTGCACCCTCAAGAACCCTGCCGAGAGTATAGAGCTGGTCCACAGTTCCACGACCAGGACGAAAACCACACTGTTCCTCCTGAATCCGAGGTTCGACTATCCGACGTAGCCTCCTCTCCAGTACACCTGAATAAACCTTACCGGGAAGGCTGAGGAGTGTGATCCCACGATAGTTGGAACACACCCTCCGGTCCCCCTTCTATATTATTAATGTTGTTAATACAAATCTTTGTCTTTTTGTAGTTCTACTTTTCTGAGACATCAACAAGGAAAAGTAGCTTCCATATGAGGAGGTGTGATCCAGTGATGACATAAATCATGGTCCCAATACGGAAAACCATTGCCTCTAATATAACATTTCTCATTCGCAGCCTGGTGGTGAAATCTATCAAAATGAGGGTGGTTCCAAAAAGGAGTGATTTTTTTTAAATAAACTGTGTCGGTTTTAAAAGAGCTCCCCCTCTGGTCAACATATGAAATAACAAGTGTGTGTAAGAAATTGAAATACACCCCCTTTGTGTAACATGACATAAAATGTGTGTAAAAAATTGACCAAAATAAAAAAAAAAAGTTTATATATATATATATATATGTATGTAGGGACATACTGTAATAACTTGAAGTAAATAATAACTATTAAAAACCAATTAAGAGCAAAAAAAATAATTAAAATATTTTTTTTATATTTGCATAGCATGTAAATATTATTAATGTTGTAAATACAAACTTTGTCTTCTTGTAGTTCTACTTTTCTTGAAACATCGATAAGGAAAAGTAGCTTCCATATGAGGAGGTGTGATCAAGTGATGACATAAATCATGGTCCCAATGCGGAAAAATATTGCCTCTAATAGAACATTTCTCATTCGCACCTTGGTGGTGAAATCTATCAAAATGAGGGTGGTCCCAAAAAGGAGCGATTTAAAAAAAAAATGGACTGTGTGTGTGAATGTTGTCTGTCCATCTGTGTTGGCCCTGCGATGAGGTGGCGACTTGTCCAGGGTGTACTCCGCCTTCCGCCCAATTGTAGCTGAGATAGGCACCAGCGCCCCCGCAACCCCAAAAGGGAATAGGCGGTAGAAAATGGATGGACGGATGGACTGTGTGTAGTTTTAAAAGTGCTACCCCTCCGGTCAACATATGAAATAATAAGTGTGTGAAACAAATTGAAATGCACCCCCGTTGGTTAACACATGAAATAAAATGTGTGTAAAAATTTGACCAACATATGTAACAAATTGGTCCACATTAATAAAAAATAATTAATTAAATATGTACGTTAGTATGCACATATTATTAATGTTGTAAACACAAATCTGTATCTTCTTCTATCTGTACTCTTCTTGAGACATCAACAAGGAAAAGTAGCTTCCATATGAGGAGGTGTGAACAAATTAGGACATAAATCATGGTCCCAATACAGAAAACCATTGCACCTAATAGAATGCCAAATGCTAAAGTCTGTGATCACTTTGCAAAATATTTGTTCAAACGTCTGATTTGTTTCCCAAACTTTCTGTTATGCAACAGGTTGTATTAGTTGTGTTGTAGAGAAGAGCTAAATGTAAAAAAATGACAAGAGATGGCATTATTTTGTGTTCTTTTGTGGTTGCTATGCCTAAATATAACTATGAAGACTTGCTTGTGCAACTAAACTACTGTCATGTTAAGTTAAATAAATATTTTAATTTGTATTTTTCTTGTTGATTTTCATGAAAGAAACCAAAAGCTTAGTGCTTAACCTTGCTCAGTGGCCTTGTGGTTAGAGTGTCTGCCCTGAGATTGGTAGGTTGTGAGTTCAAACCCCGGCCGAGTCATACCAAAGGCTATACAAATGGGACCCATTAACTCCCTGCTTGGCACCCAGCATCAAAGGTTGGAATTGGGGGTTAAATCACCAAAAATGATTCCCGAGTGCGACCACCGTTGCTGCTCACTGCTCCCCTCCCCTCCCAGGGGGTGAACAAGGGAATGGGTCAAATCCAGAGGACAAAACTCACCACACCTAGTGTGTGTGTGACGATCGTTGGGACTTTAAAGGGGAACATTATCACCAGACCTATGTAAGCGTCAATATATACCTTGATGTTGCAGAAAAAAGACCACATGTTTTTTTAACCGATTTCCGAACTCTAACAGGGTGAATTTGGCGATTTAAACGCCTTTCGGAGCAATGACCTTTCACCCGTGACGTTACAACGGGAAGCAATCCGCCATTTTCTCAAACACATTACACACACAAGTCAAATCAGCTCTGTTATTTTCCGTTTTTTTGACTCTTTTCCGTACCTTGGAGACATCATGCCTCGTCGGTGTTGTCGGAGGGTGTAACGACACGATCAGGGACAGATTCAAGTTGTGCATCGATTAGCACGGCCTGCTAATCGATGCTAACATGCTATTTAGGCTAGCTGTATGTACATATTGCATCAATATGCCTCATTTGTAGCTATATTTGCATCCAGCCTTTCCCTCCACCCACATTTAATGCCAAACAAACACATACCAATCGACGGATTCAAGTTGCACCAGTGTCAAAAGATGCGAAAGTCCCTCGTTTGTTCTGCACATTTTACCGACGATAGCGATGCTACGACAGAGACGTGTGGCTTTCCTGCGACACTCAAAATAGATCTCCCGTCCAAAGGCAAAACCCAGTAACTCAATTTCAAACTGAGCTGATAATAATTTTGAAGTTCCTAGGTGATATGCCTTACATTAGTGTATGCGATATTGTAATTTGTTCCGTAAGTAAGCTGTTCCGCGCATGGCAGGACCTAGCAACTACCACATAACCGCGTAGATACAACAGAAAAACCTAGTATCTCAAGGGACCAATTGGAGCTTCTTTGTCAGTCGCCCTATTGTCTTTAATGAGACATTTGCACGAATGGGGGCCGACGGTCAACCTAATTATGTGATATTATGGCACGAGGGGATATTTGGAAGATTGGCCCAGGACGTTGCAAGCACCTTCATTAAATGTATTGTTCTTGATTCTTCCCCTTGCATACTCTTTTGGGCAGATAACTGTGGAGGTCAAAATAAAAACTGGACGCTGTACACGGTTCTTGCCCAATGTGCAAACGCAGAATGGGGCCCCACCCGAGATTGTGATAAAATATCTGGAGAAAGGGCACACGTTTATGAGAGCAGATTCAATCTATGGCTCATTCGGCAAAGAAAATGAAAGCTCAAGAAAACATCTATACGTTTGATGACTTTGTAGATCTTTGTAAGAGAGCATCGAGATAGATTGGTTTTCCTTTGTATTCTCAGAATCAGCTAGAAGTGAGTTACTAGGTTTTGCCTTTGGACGGGAGAGATGCATTTCCAACGATAAAGACAACAAAATCACAAAGGTGAGTTTTGTTGATGTTATTGACTTATGTGCTAATCAGACATATTTGGTCATGGCATGACTGCCAGCTAATCGATGCTAACATGCAATTTAGGCTAGCTGTATGTACATTTGTAGCTATATTTGCATCCAACCTTTCCCTCCACCCATATTTAATGCCAAACAAACACTTACCAATCGACTGATTTAAGTTGCTTCAGTGGTCAAAAGATGCGAAAGTCCCTCGTTTGTTCTGCACATCTTACCGACGACAGCTATGCTATGACAGAGATGTGTGGATATCCTGCGACACTCAAAGCAGATGCATTTCCAACGATAAAGTTAACAAAATCCCAAAGGTGAGTTTTGTTGATGTTATTAACTTATGTCCTAATCAGACATATTTGGTCACGACATGACTGCCAGCTAATCAATGCTAACATGCTATTTAGGCTAGCTGTATGTACATTTGTAGCTATATTTGCATCCAGCCTTTCCCTCTACCCATATTTAATGCCAAACAAACACTTACCAATCGACTGATTTATATTGCTTCAGTGGTCAAAAGATGCGAAAGTCCCTCGTTTGTTCTGCACATTTTACCAACGACAGCTATGCTACGACAGAGATGTGTGGATATCCTGCAACACTCAAAGCAGATGCATTTCCAACGATAAAGTTAACGAAATCACAGGGGTGAGTTTTGTTGATGTTATTAACTTATGTGACTAATCAGACATATTTGATCACGGCATGACTGCCAGCTAATCGATGCTACTATGCTATTTAGGCTAGCTCTATGTACATTTGTAGCTATATTTGCGTCCAGTCTTTCCCTCCACCCACATTTAATGCCAAACAAACACTTACCAATCGACGATTTAAGTTGCTCCAGTGGTCAAAAGATGCAATCATTGGTTAGAAGGTGATCGCCGAATAGTTTCAGTTTCTTCTTCAATTTCGTTTTCGCTATCTCCCTCCACACTCCAACAGAAATTACATGCGTAATCTGTTGAATCGCTTAAACCGCTGAAATCCGAATCTGAATCCGAGCTAATGTCGCTAAATCTTGCTGTGCTATCTGCCATGTTTGTTTGTATTGGCGTCACTATGTGACGTCACAGGGAATTGGAAAGGTGGATTTACAGATAGCGAAAATCAGGCACTTTATAGCCTTTTTTCGGGATATTCCATGATGGGTACAATTTTGAAAAAAACTTTGAAAAAGAAAATAAGCCACTGGGAACTGATTTTTATTGGTTTCAACCCTTCTGAAATTGTGATAATGTTCCCCTTTAACTTAGTTTTGTGTACTCCAGTCGCCACGTTATCATTATCTACCAATTGCGCTACTCCGCTGTCGGCGTGATCTTGTGCGGTTCGCCAAAATCGACATCAGGATTTTGCCTACCGGCACGGCGGTTAGTCATTGCTAATTAGACAGGGTCGGCTTTTGTAGACCACACAGCCGGTGACTCCAGGGGGTTAGCACCACTTTAACAGATGTCCCTGAAGGGTGCGTTCCCTTTTTCAACTGGCCCACATCGGACGTCCTGACGTCTCGTGTTTGTTTGCATAAATAAAGGATGGAAAACGAGTCGACGAGTGTTATGTCGCCAGGGCTCTTGGTGAGCGCTGGAGTGAAAAGGAATTTACGTCCCATCTGTGCCCGATAGAGCGGCGTTGTCGCGAGTTTGCGCAGAGGCAGGAGACTGCAGGCTGCTGTAGACGGAAGCATATGCTGCCCCAAAATCTGTACGGCCCTTAAAGCGGAATCGGAGACCACGCAGATGTGCGTATTACCCACAATGCACTGGAGCACTGACAGCCCTCACATCCTCATCACAGATGCGTTTACTTACTGACCTGCTGACAGTCCGGACGCTCGTCATCGCCACTGAAGTAGTCCTCACTTTTGTGTCAGACGTCTTCAGTTCTGGCCCGGCTCCAGAGACCTCATTAGGCGACTGTTGACAGATTTTTTTTTTTTGCTTCTCCACTTAAAAGAGTGAACAGCTAAGATCCCTTCCAGTAGCCGTCTCCTTAAGGAACTCCTGATGCTTTTTCTTCTCAAGTGTCCCATCCAATATTTGCAATGTTACAAAAAATAATTTGGTACTCTCGTTTAGTAGTTTTTTCTCTCTAAAATGGCAGTGAGAGATTAATTACAAACCCTTAAACCAGTGAATTTGGCACGTTGTGTAAATGGTAAATAAAAACGGAATACAATGATCCTTTTCAACTTATATTCGATTGAATAGACTGCTAAGATATTTAATGTTCAAACTGACAAAACTTTCTTATTTTTTGCAAATATTAACTCATTTGGAATTTGATGCCTGCAACATGTTTCAAAAGAGCTGGCATGAGTGGCAAAAAAGACTGAGAAAGTTGAGGACTTCTCATCAAACACTTATTTGGAACATCCCGCAGGTGAACAGGCTAATTGGGAACAGGTGGGTGCCATGATTGGGTATAAAAACAGCTTCCATGAAATGCTCAGTTATTCACAAACAAGGGTGAGGCGCGGGTCACCACTTTGTGAACAAATGCGTGAGCAAATTGTCCCAACTGTTTAAGAGTTTTTCCGGACGGAACTCTCCTTAAGGAATCAATAAAGTAATATCTATCTATCTATCTATCTATCTATCTATCTATCTATCTATCTATCTATCTATCTATCTATCTATCTATCTATCTATCTATCTATCTATCTATCTATCTATCTATCGATCGACCGTCCTACCAACCTACCGACCGGCCGTCCTACCAACCTACCAACCTATCTATCTATCTATCTATCTATCTATCTATCTATCTATCTATCTATCTATCTATCTATCTATCTATCTATCTATCTATCTATCTATCTATCTATCTATCTATCTATCTATCTATCTATCTATCTATCTATCTATCTATCCATCTATCTATCTATTTATCGACCGACCGTCCTACCAACCTACCTACGACCGACCGTCCTACCAACCTACCTACGACCGACCGTCCTACCTACCGACCGACCGACCGTCCTACCAACCTACAGACCAACCGTCCTACCTACCGACCTACCGACCAACCGACCTATCTACCGACCAACCGTCCTACCTACCAACCGTCCTACCTACCGACCGACCGACCGACCGTCCTACCTACCGACCGCCCCGACCGTCCTACCAACCTACCTACCGACCAACCGTCCTACCTACCAACCGACCGACCAACCGACCTACCTACCTACCTACCTACCTACCTACCTATCTATCTATCTATCAACAAATTTTCTCAACAAGCTATTGCAAGGAATTTAGGGATTTCACCATCTACGGTCCGTAATATTGTCAAAAGGTCCAAAGAAGCTGGAGAAATCGCTGCATGTAAGCGAAAACCAACACTGAATGCCCGCGGCCTTTGATCCCTCAGGCGGTACGGCATCAAAAGCTACATCAGTGTGTAAAGGATATCACCACTTGGGCTCAGGAACATTTCAGAAAACCACTGCCGGTAACTGCGGTTTGTTGCCACATCTGTAAGTTCAAGTTAAATCTCTATTATGGGAAGCAAAAGACATTTATCAACAACACCCAGAAACGCCACCGGCTTCGCTGGGCCCGAGCTCATCTAAGATGGGCAGATGCAAAGTGTAAAAGTGTTCTGTGGTCCGACGAGTACACATTTGAAACTGTTTTTGGAAATTGTGGACGTTTTGTACTCTGGAACAAAGAGGAAAAGAACCATCCGGATTGTTCTTGGTTCAGTGTTCAAAAGCCAGCATCTGTGATGGTATGGGATGTATTAGTGCCCAAGGCATGAATAACTTACACACGCAGACATTTCAGCTCCAATGTGTTGGAGCGTGATGTCTCGTCCACGTCCCCAATATTTGGTGCAAGTAACTCTTCCTCGGAAACGGTGAGGAAGCCCCGCACAATCCAGGCGATGTTGTTTTGGTTAGGTCAGAGAAAAGGAGCACTTGATTTGCTCACCCAAACCCATCCACACAATTGATTTTTGTTGATTTTAATTAACCAGATTTAGCGGTGCAACGCCATCACTCCCCGTATCGGTCCGATATTTATCGTGTGCATTGGGTTTTATTTAAAATCACTGCAAACGCTGACTCGGCGTGTGGCTTTTGGAGACAGTTGATCAGATGATGCGCTCCTGGTGCACGGGAATGTTCCTTTTTTAGTCCGGACATGTTGGACGTGTCACTGCCGTTCCTCACGTGGTGCCGTTTGTTCCCATGGGAATTCTGGAGGATTGCGCTGGTCGAATTGAGTGCACCGTAATTAGACGTAGCGTAATTAGCTCCGCCAGATGATTTATGTTGGCATCGCTGTCGGTTTGCTCGTAAGCGAGCAGCATTCACTCTGTGGCGAGAGGACGCATGCAGTGTAAGGATTCCCAGAATAGCTTCATTATTAACGAAGGACAGTTGCCATTTTAACCAAAGCGTTAACAATCCCACGCGACCCTGAACGCGACAGTCTGAAACCAGTAGACACTTTAGATCTCTGGAATTCTACCACTAATTGATATAAACATTTATAAAAGTAAAAGTAAAAAATATTTGCACTACAGACATTCCGATCGGATATCAGCGGAAAAAAGCTATCGAATGATATCATCTAAAATGTCCGATACAAGCAGTCCTGAAACTCATTTACTTGTGTACAGCCATTTAACATTTCGATGTCCTCCAATAAGCACACAAGGTTGATATTTTCTTCTATTTTTAGTCAAGTCATTTACATAAGGTAAACATACTCGGCTTACTGGGAGCTAGCAGCTACACAACAGCTAAGCACGCAATAGCGCACAAGCTAGGCCATGTATGAAGTGTCAGTCTAAAAACAGCACATCTGTCAATATAAACAAGTATCAAGTAACCATAGTTGCATATTACTTACACACGCAAAGTCTCCAAGGCAGAAGTGTACTAGAAAGTATCCAGTAACAAACGTGTCTGCATCATCCAAATTATTGACTTAATTTAAAGCGGTCATATTCAGAATGAGAAATACTTTATTAATCCCCTAGGAGAAATTAAGATTTTCAGCACAATCCCATTCAAGAGCAGACATACATTACAGGGAGACAGAACATGAACGCTGACGTGTCAGCCAATTTTAAAAGGTGGGGAAAAGTAAATGCTGAGGGGCCCCTAAGGTGGAGATCCAGACTGAGGCCAAGGAAAAAAAAAACTTCAATAGCCATAAGCACATATTAACATGTTATATAGAATCCACAAGACTTGCATCAGAGGGGAGAGAGTGGGGGCTGGCTGCTGCTATCTAAAACGCTGCTCTGCCGTCCATCACCCCTGATGGATTCGAGCAGCAGTGCTGAAGGCGTGGGGTGGGGGTCAGGGGGTATGTGTGCACATGACCATTGTCCAGGAAGTAGTGTTGTTGTGTTTATAGGCCTGGAGTTGCTCTGCAGGCGTCACGAGCAAAGTTCAACTCCCGGGTGTTGTTGATGAGGGAGGGAGGTCAGAGCGTCCATCATTCAGGTGTCCTCGGGAGATGGTTTCAGAGCAGCCTTCTTCTGTTATGAGCAGCGTCAAGGCCATGCGAGGGAATCAAACTGTAGATAAGAATAGTTGTTTTCCAAGCCAGCTGACATTTTGCTTGTCTGATCTAAACGTCCGTGCTGGCTCTCAAGATCAATATTTGCATTTCTGATTTATTTTTTTAGTATACTTTTAAAACACTTCATTGTGGTCTACATCAGTGGTCCCCACCCACCGGTCCGGGGACTGGTACTGGTCCGTGAAGCATTTGCTACCGGGCCGTAGAGAAACGTTAAATAATTTATAAAGGACTCCTAGTGTGTGAATTTGAGTGTGAATGTTGTCTGTCTATCTCTGTTGGCCCTGCGATAAGGTGGCGACTTGTCCAGGGTGTACCCCGCCTTCCGCCCGATTGTAGCTGAGATAGGCGCCAGCGCCCCCCGCGACCCCAAAAGGGAATAAGTGGTAAAAAATGGATGGATGGATGGACTGCATTTTCTCGGACTTAACTTTGGCCTGTCCCACCAGACCATGGGGGTCAAACCTGTCTTCATCGAGGGTCGCGCCGCAGTCATGGATGCCAATAGAGGGCCGCTTGTAACCGTTAATAATTAATGAATTTTCCAATTCATTTAAATAATTAAAAAAAAAATTCAAAAGCGTAAAAAAAAATTAAAAAACTGTAGATTTTCCACTGTTTTTTTACATAAACAACAAACAAACTCGCAGCTTAGTTGCCAGACTTTTACTGTAAAATATATGTTTTTTTAATTATTATTTCACACAAGAGTGAACTACGTTCCGGCACTGGATTTTCGGGTGTGCTGGTTTCTATGCCGTCTTTTTTTTTTTTTTTAACACCAAGTGCGCTCATTGTAGATTGCCTGCAGCCTTGCAGGCATGTAGGCCGTTATGCGTGCAGAGCAAGCAGGGGCGTGTCGGCAGAGATTGTCCATGTGCCATGACAATCTCCTACACCCAGGGCATGTTTAGGGAGGGGACTATGTCTCCCAGCTGGGCTGGCTGGGGAGAGGGAAGTCTGGGCTTCTCTACTTAGGCTGCTGCCCCCGCGACCCAACCCCGAATAAAAGAAGATAGAAGATAGACTGATGGGTTCTCGCTGACCTCGGTATCGGCGACCACTCAAGGCGCCAACATGGAAACGAAATAGTCCATTCGCCATCGCATCTTTACCCACAAAACATGTGCCTGACATGAGCGCGGACGCCGTTTTATTCCGGGCGGCAGATGGCGGCGCTGTCAGCGGCGTCCTCTCCCATGGTGTCGTCTTTACGACTTCTCCTTTTATTTACTCCTTCCCCCGGCGGAGGGAGCGAAGTATCGCCACCCTCTCGCTTTTATTCCCTCTCTAATTCATTGGATGTGCTGTAGTCACGGCGGCGAAAAAGGAATAAAAAAAAAATAATAATAAAAAAAAATAAAAAAATCTTCCCTCTGGTTTTCATTACAGCTCAAATGGCTCCTTTAATTCCTTCAAACTTCTGGAAGGTCTCGATGGTTTTATCTGCCTTGTTTCTTCTCCAACGCTGGCACGGTCACGCTCACGTCATGCTGCTTCCAATTAGTGATTTATAAAACATTCAGCTGGCAAGACGCGCGGCGGGAATGCGTCGTACGGTCTGATAGGACACAGGTGGTCGCCGAGGCCGCGTCCACATGACTCCCTTTTCAAATTGTATATTTTTTCATGTTCTTTTTGGCCTTTGGTCCGCACGCACTCTTGGCTGAAAAACTGACTTTTTTTGGGAAACCGCGACGAGGATAAAGACAAAACTGACTTTGTTGACAGGAAAATTTGATTTTTTTATTGGCGTCCCTCCTCTGCATGATGTCACCGCGCGCGCCTTTATCTTCTTAGCGGAGACACGTAGGCACAGCTCTGCATCTCGCCGTGCTTCTGATGACCTCACACCGAGGGCGGGGGGGTACTTGCAGCGCCATCTGTTGCCATGGCATCAACTTTGGATGTGTTTTAAAAGTGAGAACAAGGATTTTATGAACCCTGCATTGGATATTATAATTTATTGTGCACAGTTAAGCCCGGGATGATTCACACGCTGGCCGCCTTCCGAGGTGAACACATTTCTTTGCTGTTTGAAGTAATCTCGGCTGAAAAAATGACACGAGGGAATTACCGAGATGTTTTTTATTTGCACATACACAACTCCAATTTTTTTTTTTTTATGTATAATATTTTAGATTACAATATATAATACTTGTATAAAACGTTTTATTTATATATAATATACAATATTGTATACAATTGTACAATGTTTTTATTTTTAAATTTGTATTTTAGATAATAATATGTAATTGTATAAAACTTTTTATTTATATGCATATATTATATGTATTATTCTATATAACAATTGTACAACACTTTTTATTTACTTAAATATATTTTAGATTATAGTATATCATTGTTTAAAAAAAAGTGTGTATATATATATATATATATATATATATTATATTTAATGTATATAAGTGTATAATATTTTTATATTCAAATGTATATATTTTAGAAAATAATGTACAAAAATTGTATAATACATGTTATATTATGTGTGTATATATGATAAATAAATGATAAATGGGTTGTACTTGTATAG
>NC_084621.1:26138871-26203871 GCF_033978795.1 Nerophis ophidion | reverse complement strand
ATACATGTCAAAATGCTAAATAACATTGATAATGGGTCGATCTCTAGTAGTTTTAGAAAATGCCGATACGATACACCTCAAAATGCTAAATAACACCGATAATGGGTCGATCTCTTGTAGTTTTTTAAAAGGCCGATACAATACACGTCAAAACGCTAAATAACACCGATAATGGGTCGATCTCTGGTAGTTTTATGAAAGGCCGATACACATCAAAATGCTCAGTATCGGCGTCAATAATCGGTCGATTGTTGGTAGTTTTATAAAAGTCTGATACACATTAAAATGCCAAGTATCAGCGTCGATAATCAGTTGATTTGTTAGTAGTTTTATAAAAGGCTGATACTGATATACATCAAAATGCCAAATATCAGCGCCGATAATGGGTTGATTTGGAGTTTTATAAAAAGCCAATACATGTCAAAATGCTAAATAACACCGATAATGGGTCGATGTTTAATATTTTTATAAAAGGCCGATACGAAACACGTCAAAATGCTAGCAATCTACCCAATACCGGTCGATCTCTAGTAGTTTTTTGAAAGGCTGATACACATCAAAATGCTCAGTATCTGCATCGATAATCGGTTGATTTGTTAGTAGTTTTATAAAAGGCTGATACCGGTTTACTTAAAAATGCCAAATATCAGCGACGATAAAGGGTCGATCTCGAGTTTTTGCTAAATAACACCGATAATGGGTCAATCTCTAGTAGTTTTATAAAAGGCCGATATGATACACGTTAAAATGCTAAATAACACCAATAATGGGTTGATCTCTAGTAGTTTTATAAAAGGCCGATACGATACACGCAAACATGCTAAATAACATCGGTAATGGGTCGATCTCTAGTAGTTTTATGAAAGGCTGATACACATAAAAATGCTCAGTATCGGCGTCGATAATCGGTCGATTGGTGGTAGTCTTATAAAAGGCTGATACACATTAAAATGCCAAGTATCAGCGTCGATAATCAGTTGATTTGCTGGTAGTACCAGCCTCGATAATCAGTTGATTTGTTAGTAGTTTTATAAAAGGCTGATAGTGATATACTTAAAAATGCCAAATACCAGCGCCGATAATGGGTCGATCTCGAGTTTTATAAAAAGCCAATACATGTTAAAATCCTAAATAACACCGATAATGGGTCGATCTCTAGGTTTAGATCAGGCCAATGCATGTCAAAATGCTAAATAACACCAATAATGGGTCGCTCTCTAGTAGTTTTATGAAAGGATGATACACATCAAAATGCCAAGTATCAGCCTCGATAATAGTTTTTTAAAAGGTTGATACTGATACATATCAAAATGCCAAGTATCAGCATCGATAATGGATCGATCTCTCGGTTTAGATTAGGCCAATGCATGTCAAAATGCTGAATAACACCGATAATGGGTCGATCTCTAGTTTTATAAAAAGCCAATATACGTCAAGATGCTATATAACACCGATAATGGGTTGATCTGTCGTAGTTTTATAAAATGCCGATACGATACACGTCAAAATGCCAAATAACACCGATAATGGGTCGATCTCTAGTAGTTTTATGAACTACTTGGCATTCTGATACACATCAGAATGCCAAGTATCAGCCTCGATAATAGTTTTTAAAAAGGATAATACTGATATACATCAAAATGCCCAAAAAACAGCGGCAATAATGGGTCGATCTCTAAGTTTATATCAGGCCAATACACTTGAAAATGCTAAATAACACCAATAATCGGTCGATCTCTAGTAGTTTTATAAAAGGCTGATACGATACACGTCAACATGCTAAATAACACCGGTAATGAGTCGATCTCTAGTAGTTTTATGAAAGGCTGATACACATCAAAATGCTCAGTATCGGCATCGATAATCGGGCGATTGTTGGTAGTTTTATAAAAGCCTGATACACATTAAAATGCCAAGTATGAGCGTCGATAATCAGTTGATTTGTTTGTAGTTTTATAAAAGGCTGATACTGATATACATCAAAATGCCAAATATCAGCGCCGATAATGGGTCGATCTCGAGTTTTATAAAAAGCCAATAGATGTTAAAATGCTAAATAACACCGTTAATGGGTCGATCTCTAGTAGTTTTATAAAAGGCCGATACGATACACGTAAACATGCTAAATAACATCGGTAATGGGTCGATCTCTAGTAGTTTTATGAAAGGCTGATACACATCAAAATGCCAAGTATCAGCATCGATAATCAGTTGATTTGCTGGTAGTATCAGCCTCGATAATTAGTTGATTTGTTAGTAGTTTTATAAAAGGCTGATATTGATATACTTAAAAATGCCAAATATCAGCGCCGATAATGGGTCGATCTCGAGTTTTATAAAAAGCCAATACATGTTAAAATGCTAAAAAACACCGATAATGGGTCCATCTCTAGTAGTTTAATATAAGGCCGATACGATACACGTCATAATGCTAAATAACAGCGATAATGGGTCAATCTCTAGTAGTTTCACAAAATGCCGATACGATGAAAGGCTGATACACATCAAAATGCCACGTATCAGTGTCAATAATCGGTCGATTGTTAGTAGTTTTTTAAAAAGCTGATACTGATATACGTCAAAATGCCAAAACATATGTGCCGATAATGGGTCGATCTCTAGGTCTATATTAGGCCAATACACGCCAAAATGCTAAATAACACCGATAATGGGTCGATTTCTAGTAGTTAGGCTGGCTATGTATGACGTCCGCGCTGTCTGTAACACCGAGTTGTAACCGTGTTGTCGCCCCCTGCAGGTAACAGATGTCACAACGGCCTCATGCCCGCCCTGGCCCGGCCCGCCATGCCGTCTGTTCACAGCGCTCTCGGCATGAAGCCTTTTCTGCCTTTTCCGATGGACAACCCCTCAGCGGCCGTCAGACTTTTCCCAAGATTCAACCCGGTGAGTCACAATTTTTTTTTTTTTGATGGTGGGCCTGTTGTCTTGGCAACCTTTGTTTCCCTGACTAAAACATGCACTCGGGGTTACTGGTTGATGACGGTTTTGAATACAAACACGTTACGTTCGAAGATCTTTAATTGTGTCCGATGTTTACAGCGTTACGTTCGAAGATCTTTAATTGTGTCCGATGTTTACAGAAGCCTGTATGCAAATGTTTTTTTTTTCCGGGAAAACACTTATGTTGTGTTTGTCACGGAAGCTAAATTGTGTTATTTGATTTGGAAAACATTTACGTTAAGTTCATAGATCTTTAGTTGTCTCCGATGTTTACGGAAACACAATTGCTAGCTTTATCCAAGGCTCAAAATTTACATTTTTTGGGGGAAAACATACGTTAGGTTTGTCACAGAAGATAAATTATTTGTTTTGGAAAACACGTACGTTAAGTTCATAGATCTTTAGTTGTGTCCGATGTTTACAGAAACACGAATGCTAGCTTTATCCAACGCTCAAAATGTTCCTTTTTTGGGAAAACACTTATGTTAGGTTTGTCACAGAAGCTAAATTTTGTAAATTGTTTAGAAAAACACGTACGTTAACTTTATAGATCTTTAGTTGTGTCTGATGTTTACAGAAGCATATATGCTAGCTTTACGTAAAGCTCAAATTTGTATTTTTATTGGGTAAACATGTACGTTAAGTTTGTTACACAAGCTAAATTGTGTAAATTGTTTTGAAAAACACGTACGTTAAGTTCATACATCTTTAGTTGTGTCCGATGTTTACAGAAACACGAATGCTCGCTTTATCCAAAACTAAAAAAAATTTATTTTTTGGGAAAAGACTTACGTTGGGTTTGTCATGGAAGCTAAATTGTGTTGTTTGTTTTCGAAAACAGGTACGTTAAGTTCATAGATTTTTAGTTGTGTCCGATGTTTACAGAAACACGAATGCTAGCTTTATTCAACCCTCAAAATGTTCCTTTTTTGGGAAAACACTTACGTTGGGTTTGTCACAGAAGCTAAATTTTGTAAATTGTTTTGAAAAACACATACGTTAAGTTCATAGATCTTTAGTTGTGTCCGATGTTTACAGAAACACGAATGCTAGCTTTATCCAAAGCTCAAAATGTTATTTCTTTGGGGAACCATATTCGTTAGGTTTGTCACAGAAGCTAAATTGTGTTAATTGTTTTGAAAAACACGTACATCAAGTTCATAGATCTTTAGTTGTGTCCGATGTTTACAGAAACACGAATGCTAGCTTTATCCATAGCTCAAAATATAAATAGTTTTGGGGAAAACATATACGTTAGGTTTGTCGCAGAAATTAGATTACGTTTTCGAAAACACGTACGTTAAGTTCATAGATCTTTACTTGTGTCCGATGTTTACGAAAACACGACTGCTCGCTTTATCCAAAACTAAAAAATTTTAATTTTTTGGAAAAAGACTTACATTGGGTTTGTCACGGAAGCTAAATTGTGTTATTTGTTTTGGAAAACCCGTAAATTTAATTTTTTATGGGGAAACCACGTACGTTAAGTTTGTCACACAAGCTAATGTGTGTAAATTGTTGTGAAAAACACCTTTGTTAAGTTCATAGATCTTTAGTTTTGTCCGATATTTACAGAAACGCGAATGCTAGCTTTACGTAAAGCTCAAAATGTTATTTTTATTGGGAAAACATGTACATTAGGTTTGTC
Source organism: Nerophis ophidion (assembly GCF_033978795.1). Classification (NCBI taxonomy): domain Eukaryota; kingdom Metazoa; phylum Chordata; class Actinopteri; order Syngnathiformes; family Syngnathidae; genus Nerophis; species Nerophis ophidion. The sequence goes on along the minus strand of NC_084621.1, from coordinate 26,199,262 downwards.
AGAGAAGCTACATTGTGTTATTTGTTTTGGAAAACATGTACGTTAAGTCCATAGATCTTTAGTTGTGTCCGAAGTTTACAGAAACATGCATGCTAGCTTTATGTAAAGCTCTAAATTTTATTTTTATAGGGAAACCACGTACGTTAAGTTTATCACACAAGCTAATCTGTGTAAATTGTTTTGAAAAACACGTATGTTAAGTTCATAGATCTTTAGTTGTGTCCGATGTTTACAGAAACACATATGCTAGCTTTACGTAAAGCTCAAAATTGTATTTTTATTGGGAAACCATTTATATTGGGTTTGTCACACAAGCTAAATTTTGTAAATTGTTTTGAAAAACACGTATTTGAAAAACACATACGTTAAGTTCGTAGATCTTTAGTTGTGTCCGATGTTTACAGAAACACGAATGCTAGCTTTAGACAAAGCTCATAATTGTATTTTTATTGGAAAAACATGTACGTTAAGTTTGTTACACAACCTAAATTGTATCAATTGTTTTGAAAAACACGTATTTGAAAAACACGTACGTTAAGTTCATAGATCTTTAGTTGTGTCCGATGTTTACAGAAACACGTATGCTAGCTTTACGTAAAGCTCAACATTTTATTTTTATTGGGAAAACATATAAATTGGGTTTGTCACACAAGCTAAATTTTGTAAATTGTTTTGAAAAACACGTATTTGAAAAACACATACGTTAAGTTCGTAGATCTTTACTTGTGTCCGATGTTTACGAAACCACGAATGCTAGCTTTATCCAAAACTAAACAATTTTTATTTTTTGGAAAAGACTTACGGTGAGTTTGTCACGGAAACTAAATTGTGTTATTTGTTTTGGAAAATTTTATTTTTTATGGGGAAACCACGTACGTTAAGTTTGTCACACAAGCTAATGTGTGTAAATTGTTGTGAAAAACACCTTTGTTAAGTTCATAGATCTTTAGTTTTGTCCGATATTTACAGAAACGCGAATGCTAGCTTTACGTAAAGCTCAAAATGTTATTTTTATTGGGAAAACATGTACATTAGGTTTGTCAGAGAAGCTACATTGTGTTATTTGTTTTGGAAAACATGTACGTTAAGTCCATAGATCTTTAGTTGTGTCCGAAGTTTACAGAAACATGCATGCTAGCTTTATGTAAAGCTCTAAATTTTATTTTTATAGGGAAACCACGTACGTTAAGTTTGTCACACAAGCTAATCTGTGTAAATTGTTTTGAAAAACACGTATGTTAAGTTCATAGATCTTTAGTTGTGTCCGATGTTTACAGAAACACATATGCTAGCTTTACGTAAAGCTCAAAATTGTATTTTTATTGGGAAACCATTTATATTGGGTTTGTCACACAAGCTAAATTTTGTAAATTGTTTTGAAAAACACGTATTTGAAAAACACGTATTTGAAAAACACATACGTTAAGTTCGTAGATCTTTAGTTGTGTCCGATGTTTACAGAAACACGAATGCTAGCTTTAGACAAAGCTCATAATTGTATTTTTATTGGAAAAACATGTACGTTAAGTTTGTTACACAACCTAAATTGTATCAATTGTTTTGAAAAACACGTATTTGAAAAACACGTACGTTAAGTTCATAGATCTTTAGTTGTGTCCGATGTTTACAGAAACACGTATGCTAGCTTTACGTAAAGCTCAACATTTTATTTTTATTGGGAAAACATATAAATTGGGTTTGTCACACAAGCTAAATTTTGTAAATTGTTTTGAAAAACACGTATTTGAAAAACACATACGTTAAGTTCGTAGATCTTTAGTTGTGTCCGATGTTTACAGAAACACGAATGCTAGCTTTAGACAAAGCTCAAAATTGTATTTCTATTGGAAAAACATGTACGTTAAGTTTGTTACACAAGCTAAATTGTATCAATTGTTTTGAAAAACACGTATTTGAAAAACACGTACGTTAAGTTTGTAGATCTTTAGTTATGTCTGATGTTTACAGAAACAAGAATACTAGCTTTATCAAAAGCTCAAAATTTTAATTTTTGTGGGGAAAACATAAATGTTAGGTTTGTCGCAAAAGCTAAATTGTGTTTTGGAAAACACGTACGTTAAGTTCATAGATCTTTAGTTGTGTCCGATGTTTACAGAAACACGTCTGCTATCTTTATCAGAAGCTCAAAATTTTTTATTTTTTTTTATCGAAAACCTCCTCCGACCTCCATTGACAAAGCTACTAACTATGGGAGACCGAGCTTTAGGTTCCGCCGCTCCCAGTCTGTGAAACGCCCTCCCTAACCACCTGAGGGTACCACAGACTGTGGATGCTTTTAAAAAAGGCTTAAAAACCCTTCTTTTAAAAAAGCCTTTTTATAGGTATATGCATACTACTTCTAGCTATTAGGCTGTTCTAGTTTTGTACTTTTATTCACTTTTAATATATATTTCTTATTATTATTATTATTGTATTTTTTTTTAGTACACTGTAGCACTTTGAGGTTGTTTGCTCAAACTAAAGTGCTTTTTACAAATAAAATATATTATTATTAACTAAGGGCCACTTTAAATAAAGTGTCCCCGGGCCTTAAGGTTGACACCTGTGTCGTAGACCTCCAACTAAGTCCCAAGTTTACACAAACATGTACGCTAGCTCTTTTGGAAGGCCGGAATCTTCGATGTTTTCGATAACACGTAAGTCATTTTTTTCTCGGAAGCTGATGTTCAGGAAAACACATCGAGCTAAAAAGCTGAATTGTCGTAGTTTGGTTGCGATTCAAAATGATTTCTTATATAAAACACGTACACTACGTTACATTTGTCGAACATTTAGTTGTCCAGGATGTTTACCATATTTGGAAATCATCCCTTTAATAAAGTGATTCTCCATCTAGTGGTACGCCAAAGAATCACTTAAACATTCAAACACAGTGTTACCGTTCAAAGTGTGTGTAATATTGCAGTGGCCAAAAATAGTGAATATAGTGGCCTTGTTTTTAATGGATAATTATGCTTACTACGCTACTGTAATTGTAATGTTGGTCATCATGGTTTTTGAGGTGGTAGTATTGGGTACCACTGTTACACAGAATAGTCGCTATGGCAACCACATACTACAACGCTGTTTGGCAGTAAAGCTTCTCGAACTGGACATTTTTATTATTATTTTTATTTTATCTTGGACGCAGGGAGAAGGTTTCTGGTGTGCTTTAAGACATATAAGTCGTAAAAAAAAAAAACCCTCAGAGAACGTCCCCGCCTTCAGTGAGTGGGAGAGGAAAGATGGCATCCAGCGTTGTTAAGTTTGCTGGGTGAATATTTCCCTGGGAAAAAGAAAAAATATATATATCGTAAAACGTTCAAAAGAGAAAAAGACAAGTGCTGAATTTCAGTGGTAAATGACACACTCTCAAGATGTGTGTGAGGAAAAGGTTTTTTTTTTTTTGCCTTTTGTAATAATTTACGTTCCTCTAAGCGACATTTGTCTGCCAAACATTCCTTGTTACGCTCACACATGTTCCTGTGAGGCCATGTTCACACTGTAGGTCTCTTCCCATGTTCTTTGCCCTACTTTAGACATGGATCCCTTTTTGTCATCTACAACTCCCATCTTTTCACATCTGCATTGGTAAAGCCTCTTTCGTATGTGGCATACCAATATCGATGACTTCCGGCTACTCAAAACTCGATAATTATGTAGGTTATATATATATTATCCAAGATGGCGCCCGGACGGGCTGCAGCATCGCGGAGCTCTTGCTAAAGATGAAACATTTGGCAGAAATACCGGACAATAGTGCAAACTTTATGGCTGGCTCACATCGTGGTCACTCCGTGAACACGTACGACCGCCAGACACTTCTGGATGTGGACATATCGGGCCGTTTTGGACTGATAGACGCGTGCTTGCTAGACCTGCTAACTAGCACTGGAATACTTCGGCGGCTACATCCAGCGGCCTGTGAAGCAGGGGAGTATAGTAGCAGCGCGGGCCGTCTACGGAGCAGACGCCAGCGGTGTGATCGGAAACGCGGATGTCGAGCGGGGCTAAAAACAAAGCAGAAGGCTAATCCCCACAGAACACCACTTCCCTCCATCCTGAAGCCGGATTTAAATGGAAGATGCGAGCCTACTGGTCTGGGTAAGGAGTCAGTTAAATTAGAACAAGTTTTTTCTGCTTTGATTGTTTCAGAGTTGGACATGTGTTCTACTGAGGTGGCAAACTACGATGCGTGCAGTTTATCAAAGCAACAAACAAACAATCGTAAAATTCCCGTCGTATCAATTCCTAGATATGGTCGTAATTATACTAAATGCACTGGGCATAATAAACACAACATTATTAATATTGCTACTACGGATAATTTGATCAAAAATTCCCTAAAACAGCCCACTACCTATAATATAGGTTTTTTAAACATAAGATCATTGTCTCCCAAAACGTTGTTAGTTTTTGATATCATCAGAGACAACAATCTTAACGTCATCGGTCTCAGCGAAACCTGGCCTAAACCAAACGACTATTTTGCGCTAAATGAGGCATGTCCTCCTAACTTTACACATGCGCATATTGCCCGTCCACTTAAAAGGGGTGGGGGGGTCGCACTAATATACAACGAAAACTTTAACCTTAGTCCTAACATAAATAATAAATATAAATCGTTTGAGGTGCTTACTATGAGGTCTGTCACACCGCTGCCTCTACACCTGGCTGTTATCTACCGCCCCCCAGGGCCCTATTCGGACTTTATCAGTGAATTCTTAGAGTTCGTTGCTGATCTAGTGACGCACGCCGATAATATAATCATAATTGGGGACTTTAATATCCATATCAATACCCCATCGGACCCACCGTGCGTAGCGCTCCAGACTATAATTGATAGCTGTGGTCTTACACAAATAATAAATGAACCCACGCATCGCAACGGTAATACGATAGACATAGTGCTTGTCAGGGGTATCACCGTTTCCAAAGTCACGATACTCCCGTGTACTAAAGTATTGTCCGATCATTACCTTATAAAATTCGAGGTTCAGACGCATGTTCGTCAAACTAATAATAATAATAACTGCTATAGCAGCCGCAACATTAATACAGCCACAACGACAACTCTAACTGGCCTACTGCCCTCGGTAATGGCACCATTCCCAAAATATGTGGGCTCTATTGATAACCTCACTAACAACTTTAACGACGCCCTGCACGAAACCATTGATAAAATAGCACCACTAAAGTTAAAAAAAGGCTCCAAAAAAGCGTACCCCGTGGTTTACAGAAGAAACTAGAGCTCAGAAATTATTATGTAGAAAGATGGAACGCAAATGGCGCACGACTAAACTTGAGGTGCACCATCAAGCATGGAGTGATGGTTTAATAACTTATAAACACATGCTTACCTTAGCTAAAGCTAAATATTACTCAAATCTCATCCACCGTAATAAAAACGATCCTAAATTTTTGTTTAGTACGGTAGCATCGCTAACCCAACAAGGGACCCCTTCCAGTAGCTCCACCCACTCAGCTGATGACTTTATGCAATTCTTAAATAAGAAAATTGAAGTCATTAGCAAGGAGATTAAAGACAATGTGTCCCAGCTACAACTGGGTTCTATTAACACAGATACGATTGTATATACGGCGGATACTGCCTTCCAAAATAGTTTCTCTCATTTTGAGGAAATAACATTGGAGCAATTGTTACAACGTGTAAATGGAATGAAACAAACAACATGTTTACTTGACCCTCTTCCTAGGAAACTTAGCGTCCAACAATCTATGTGAAAGAGTTGACTTTATACCAAAATGGATACATGGATGATACAGCAGAGGATTGGGAGAATGTCAATGAAACCAAAATAGAACTTTTTGGTATAAACTCAACACGTCGCGTTTAGAGGAAGAAGAATACTGAGTTGCATCCCAAGAACACCATACCTACTGTGAAGCATGAGGGTGGAAACATCATGCTTTGTGGCTGTTTTTCTGCTAAGGGGGACAGGAAGATTGATCCGTGTTTAGGAAAGAATGAATGGGGCCATGTATCAAGAGATTTTGAGCCAAAACCTCTTTCCATCAGTGAGAGCTTTGAATGGTTGACCAAATACTTATTTTCCACCATAATTTACAAATAAATTCTTTGAAATTCCTACAATGTGAATTCCTGGATTTTTTTTCACATTCTGTCTCTCACAGTTGAAGTTTACCTATGATGAAAATTACAGACCTCTGTCATCATTTTAAGTTGGAGAACTTGCACAATCAGTGACTGACTAAATACTCTTTTCCCCCACTGTATATATATATATATATATATATACATATACATATACATATATATATATATATATATATATATATATATATATATATATATATATATATATATATATATATATATATATATATATATATATATATATATGGGATAGATGGGCCTTCACCATCAGATCATTAAGCACTGACGTCTTTTCTGGCCAGTCGAGGAGCAGGGCACAGGCTCATGATTGTGTTGAGGTGGGCTGATTGCCTAAATCAGTACAATTTCGGACTCAAATTATCGGTGGGGCGTTCCACACAGGTGGCTGACTGACTGTCAAGGGCCGTCGCTGTCACTAAACTTCAAACAGCAGGAAGAAGAGGACTCGGTCCAGGTCCTGCATGGGCCCCTGAGCCCAGTGGTCACGTTGGCAGAGCAGCAGCAGACATCAACGGACAATGAGGTCCTCACAACTGTTCGTGCTTATATCCAGGCGGGCTCGTCAGTGGATGACAACCTACGACCATATCACAGAGTATGTGATGGGCTGTCCTGTGGGGAGTCGGTGTGGCAAACCTAGGGACATCATGCCATAGTACCTAAGGATTTGAGGGCCAAGGTTTGGGTTAGGGGCATATAAAGGACATTAGGTGAAGACGAAGCAGGGCTTCAGAGATACCGTGTGGTAGCCCCGCATCTATGTTGAAGTGGTACGCAGCTACGCCTGATGCCTTCTCAGCGGGAAAGTTAGTCAGCCTGCCGCTGTGCCTCTCACACCAACTCCATGCCCTGAAAAACCATAGGAGCACATTCAGGTAGACCTCTGTGGAGAACCTCATGCCGCACTAGCTCTTGCTGGTCCTGCGTGACCTGCACTCAAAGTGGCCTGAGGTGTGTGCTCAACCACAACGCCAACCATTACTGACTGCCTGGACAGGCTTACCCAGGGTCCATCCCCACGAACAATGGTTCCCAATTAACATTGGCCGAGTTCGCAGGCTTTCTGGCAAAGCACTCCACCGAGCACATTAGAATGGCCGTGTGTCATTTTGAGAGCAGTGTGTGGGGAGAAAGGCTAAGTAAACCTGTTTAACCTGCTCAGTGGATTTGTGGTTAGAGTGTCCGCCCTGACACTGGAAGGTCATGAGTTCACACCCCGGCCGAGTCATACCAAAGACTATAACAATGGGATCCATTCCCTCCCTGCTTAGCACTCAGCATCAAGTGTCGGGATTGGGGGTTAAATCACCAAATGATTGCGAACGAGGCCACCGTTGCGGCTCACTGCTCCCCTCACCTACCAGGGGGTGAACATTGGGGGCGGAATGGCGTAGTGGGTAAAGAGGCCGTGCTAGAAACCTGAGGTTTGCAGGTTCGCTTCCCACCTATTGACATCCAAAATCGCTGCCGTTGTGTCCTTGGGCAGGACACTTCACCCTTGCCCCCGGTGCCGCTCACACTGGTGAATGAATGATGAATGAATGATTGGTGGTGGTCGGAGGGGCCGTAGGCCAAAACTGGCAGCCACGCTTCCGTCAGTTTACCCCAGGGTAGCTGTGGCTACATATGTAGCTTACCACCACCAGGTGTGAATGAATGATGGGTTTCCACTCCTTTGTGAGCGCTTTGAATATATAAAATTAGAAAAGCGCAATATAAATCTAATCCATTATTATTATGGGGATGGATCAAATGCAGTGGATAATTTCACCACACCGAGTGTGTGTGACTATTGTTGGGACTTTACCTTTTAACTTTAAACACTTAGGAAGGGAATCAAACCCGATGAGCACACCACCACTAGGTGTGCTCATGATCGGACAAGAACTGGGGAAATTGCCGGACTGTTTGCAGTGCAGAGAGGGGCCAGCACAACAGGTGGCCAGAGTTCCGGTACGTAAAGCAAAGACAAAGGGCCGATTGGATGCTTCACGCAGTGTTCGTAGGTAATGAAGTCCCGCAGGATTCTCTCTATCTCGTCCTCAGACGAGCTTCCATCGGAGTCTCCAATCATTCTGGTTCTTCATACACCCGGCCAGCTGCGTAGAGCTTTCACCTCCCGCATCTTTCTTCAGGATGTCCACGTACGTTAGCGCAGGACGTCCTCGTGATCGATGCCCGTGCGTTGGTTACCATAGGACCAGCCTGCTGGCCGGGAGCTCCCGATGTCTGTGGCAGTGGGTGGCCAGCCTCATCTCCTAGCTGTTACTTTCTTGCTGTGCCTCGGCAGTTGCCCATACAGGTCTTTGTTGGCGATGTGGATTTTCAGAACAGCTTGTATCATTCTGGTGTAGCACCAATCTAGGGACTTCTGCAGGGTGGGTCTCAGGGTCCAGCTTTTGCAGCCATACAGCACAGACTCCACAGTGTCGGGGGAAATTCGAGCGTGACACTCTTGACATACCGTTCAAGGCGCTCCAGGCTAGTGCCTTCCAGACCATAATGTCTTGTTCTGTGGAGTTCATCGAGGGACCCAAGTACTTAAAGTCATTGACCTCTGGCAGAGCGTTGCCATCTGATGTCGTTATTGGCAGGTGGTCCATGTGTAGGCTATAGGTGATTACCTCAGTTTTCTTTGCAACCCAAGCACATTCCACCTCCACTCTGTTCAGGAGTTCCTCTGCCTGCTCCACGCGATCATTGATTGATTGATTGAAACTTGTATTAGTAAATTGTACAGTACAGTACATATTCCGTACAATTGACCACTAAATGGTAACACCCGGATAAGTTTTTCAACTTGTTTAAGTCGGGTCCACGTAAATCAATTCATGGTAAGAAATACCATCAACCAGAGTGGGGTTTGAGGCCAGTACCTTAGTCAACAGTCTTAACCATTGGGCTATCCTGGGTCTTTCATCAGCCAACAGGCAGATGTCATCTGCGTAGTCTAGGTCTGCCAGGGCTACAGCTGGGGTTATTCTGGACATTCTTGGTGTAATATTTGATTGTTTTTTTACATTGTGAGCTCCGGGGGAATTTGTAGCACCTAGCGCCTGATTTGCTCATCCAAACCCACCTACAGCACAGTATCTCGCCCCTTTGGAGCAGATTATTATTTTTTTGAGTAATCGGAAGGGCTCTGCTTTTTGCAGATGATGTGGTTCTGATGGCTTCATCTGGCCAGGATCTTCAGCTCTCACTTGATCGGTTCACAGCCGAGTGTGAAGCGACTGGGATGAGAATCAGCACCTCCAAGTCCGAGTCCATGGTTCTCGCCCAGAAAAGGGTGGAATGCCGTCTCCGGGTTGGGGAGGAGACCCTGCCCCAAGTGGAGGAGTTCAAGTACCTCGGAGTCTTGTTCATTAGTGAGGGAAGAGTGGATCGTGAGATCGACAGGCGGATCGGTGCGGCGTCTTCAGTAATGCGGACGCTGTATCGATCCGTTGTGGTGAAGGAGGAGCTGAGCCGGGAGGCAACGCTCTCAATTTACCGGTCAATCTACATTCCCATCCTCACCTTGGCCATGAGCTTTGGGTTATGACCGAAAGGACAAGATCACGGGTACAAGCGGCCGAAATGAGTTTCCTACGCCGGGTGGCGGAGTTCTCCCTTAGAGATAGGGTGAGAAGCTCTGCCATCCGGGAGGAACTCAAAGTAAAGCCGCTGCTCCTCCACATCGAGAGTAGCCAGATGAGGTGGTTCGGGCATCTGGTCAGGATGCCACCCGAACGCCTCCCTAGGGAGGTGTTTCGGGCACGTCCGATTGGTAGGAGCTCATGGGGAAGACCCAGGACATGTCTCCCGGTTGGCCTGGGAACGCCTCGGGATTCCCCGGGAGGAGCCGGACGAAGTGGCTGGAGAGAGGAGAGTCCGAGCTTCCCTGCTTAGGCTGCTGCCCCCGCGACCCGACCTCGGATAAGCGGAAGATGATGGATGGATGGATGGATGGACGGAGCTATTTATTGGTGTGGCATCGTAAATCCTACCAATAATTGCCGTGCACCACTGAAAATGGTGATAGTTTACTGTGTTTTATACAGTTGGCTGTACTTTGGTTTGAACATGTCTCAGTAATTGCGTGCGCAGCTTTTAAAACCCATGCACTCCCTCACGCTATTGATTTCCTTTTAGGAAGTCATTACAAGGAAATATAGGTCGAAATCCGCAGCGTCGTCAAAATCTCGTGACAACGGCTGTGAAACAAAGGAGCGGATCGGCTGGAATATATATATATATATATATATATATATATATATATATATTTCATTTGAGGTCTTTAAAATCTCGGTGTCTTCCTTTTGAATTACGAGTTTGGCCGACTTTAAAGGATGTGTGGAGCGCAGCTGGAGAACAAAGGAGACTGTGGAAGGAAGCGGAGATTAGCCCAGGGGGAAGGCAAGCGAGGTGATGGGGTGTTCTTGAGAACGTTCAGGAGTTCACTGTTGTCTCGTCGCTAATTGTGCGGCAATTCCAAGAATCCGAATGGCTGATTGGAACTTTCACTTTCTTTTTCTTCAGCGAGGTCTGCCTGGCAAAACTTCCTCTTGGAGTTTTTGAGCGCTGCCTCATGCACCTGTTTCATCCATACTTCAATAGGGTTGACCCGATACCAATATTTCAATGTATTTCGGTATTTTTCGGTGCTTTTCAAAATCAAATGTCAATATTGGCTTTATTTTAACATAAATTTGACGATACATTAAACCAGAGGTTTGAAGTCCAAAACGATGAAACAGCCATATTGGACCAGAAATACAAAAAACTAATATGTCTGGAGCCGCAAAAATTGGAAAGTGTTATAATGAAGGCAACACATGATGTAAGTGTCTATGTTAGCTATAATAGCCTACTAGCAAAATGACTTTAAAAGTTTTATTTAAAGTCCTACTAAAATGAGATTTTCTTATTCAAACGGGGATAGCAGGTCCATTCTATGTGTCATACTTGATCATTTCGCGATATTGCCATATTTTTGCTGAAAGGATTTAGTAGAGAACATCCACGATAAAGTTCGCAACTTTTGGTCGCTAACAGAAAAGCCCTGCCTTTACCGGAAGTCGCAGACGATGACGTCACAAGTAGGGGGGCTCCTCACATCCTCACATTGTTTTTAATGGGAGCCTCCAACAAAAAGAGCTATTCCGACCGAGAAAACAACAATTTCCCCATTAATTTGAGCGACAATGAAAGATTTGTGTTTGAGGATATTGATAGCGACATATTCAAGAAAAAAAAAAAAATAAAAACAAAAAAAACACGCGATTGCATTGGGACAGATTCAGATGTTTTTAGACTCATTTACTAGGAAAATTCTCGGAAATCCCTTATCTTGCAATTGTGTTGCTAGTGTTTTAGTGAGTTTAACAGTACCTGATAGTCGGAGGGGTGTGTCCACGGGTGTCTTGACGCCAGTGTCTCCGGTATGTGGCGACTTTTTACCACAATCTTCACACCAAAACCTGCTGGTTGACATTTGGTCGGGATCCATGTACGCTTGACCGCTGTGATCCATAGTAAAGTTTCACCTCCGGGAATTTTAAACAAGGAATCACCGTGTGTTTGTGTGGCTAAAGGCTAAAGCTTCCCAACTCCATCTTTCTACTTCGACTTCTCCAATATTAATTGAACAAATTGCAAAAGATTCAGCAACACAGATCTCCAAAATACTGTGTAATTATGCGGTTAAAGCAGACGACTTTTAGCTGTGTGTGTGTGCAGCGCTCATATTTCCTCACAGTCCGTGACGTCACGCGTTTCACGTCATCATTACGCGACGTTTTCAAGAAGAAACTCCCGGGAAATTTAAAATTGCAATTTAGTAAACTAAAAAGGCTGTATTGGCATGTGTTTTAATGTTAATATTTCATCATTGATATATAAACTATCAGACTGCGTGGTCCGTAGTAGTGGGTTTCAGTGGGCCTTTAAGTGCCATAATGAAGGCAACACATGACGTAAGTGTCTATATTAGCTCCAGTATATTAGCCTACTATCAAAATGACTTTAAAAGCCTTGTATAAGTGTTATAATGAAAGCAACACATGATGTAAGTGTTTATATTAGCTATAGCAGCCTACTATCCAAATGACTTTAAAAGCCTTGTATAAGTATTTTAATGAAGTGTCTATATTAGCTATAATAGCCTACTATCAAAATGACTATAAAAGTCTTATATAAGTGTTATAATGAAGGCAACACATGATGTAAGTGTCTATATTAGCTATAATAGCCTACTATCAAAATGACTTTAAAAGTCTTATATAAGTGTTATAATGAAGGTAACACATGATGTAAGTGTCTATATTAGCTATAATAGCCTAATATCAAAATGACTATAAAAGTCTTATAAAAGTGTTATAATGAAGGCAACACATGATGTAAGTGTCTATATTAGCTATAATAGCCTACTATCAAAATGACTTTAAAAGTCTTGTATAAGTGTTATAATGAAGGCAACACATGATGTAAGTGTCTATATTAGCTATAATAGCCTACTATCAAAATGACTATAAAAGTCTTATATAAGTGTTATAATGAAGGCAACAAATGATGTAAGTGTCTATATTAGCTATAATAGCCTACTATCAAAATGACTTTAAAACCCTTGTATAATTGTCATAATGAAGGCAACACATGATGTAAGTGTCTATATTAACTTTAATAGCCTAATATCAAAATTACTTTAAAAGCCTTGTATACTGTAAGTGTTATAATGAAGGCAACACATGACGTAAGTGTCTATATTAGCTCCAGTATATTAGCCTACTATCAAAATGACTGTGTCGCAGGCTGAAGCAAATCTTCGTCGACAGCAAATGTTGAAATGTACTATTTATTCCACACATTTTTACGACATTAGAAACCATTTGTAAATCAGAGGCTACTCAGAAGGTGAGATAACTGCAGGAAATTACTGGCTTTTAATGGCCAAAGGTATAGATCTGTGTGTCCAAGTTAAGGCTGTCTCTTTTAATACATTTATTACAATCTTTGGCAATTTAGGTAATGTTTGCTGTGGTCTGGAACAACATGGCACACAAACAACTATCTGAAATGCAGCCAATATTACATACAGATAATGTGTCATGAGACATGCAAATATAAATTATATACATCGAGGACATAAGTAAAGGGTATTAAATGAGCTCAAATACACCTACAAATGAAGGCATTATGATGTAATATGTACATACAGCTAGCCTAAATAGCACGTTAGCATCGATTAGCTTGCAGTCATGCACTGACCAAATATGGCTGATTAGCACTCCAACCAGTCAATAACATAAACCAAGTTCACCTTTGTGCATTCACGCACAGTATAAAACTTTTGGTGGACAAAATGAGACAAAGAAGGAGTGGAAGATTTTACACGTCAACAAACTGTTGCGTCACAGTCCACACTGTGGTGAAAGAACCGCAGAAATTAGTAGGACAAAATGATGTTCACCAAATACTGTCATCAGTGAAGCATACACACAAACATATTAAACCTTTCCAACAGTTGGGAAGGTTTGTGTCATGTTTGTCCTCAAACAAAAAACCTACTAAAACCCCCAAAAAACGTTAAAATTGTCAATCCTTTTTTCAAAATGCTAACGGTACTACAAAACCTCTCTCTTGGTAGTAAGTAAGCAAACAGGTTATATTGTGTCATTTTCGATTATATTATTTTGTCAAAATTCTGAGATACGAGTGGTAGAAAATGACTTATTAATCTACCTGTTCATTTACTGTTAATATCTGCTTACTTTCTCTGTTAACATGTTATATCTACACCTCTGTTAACATGTAATAATCACTTATTCTTCTGTTGTTTGTCTGTCTGTTGATGCCAACAAACCTCCCCTACAGCCCAGGCTGTCTGGTGTTAGAAATGTATTTTTATTCGGCAGCGCACATACGCTAGGAAAAACACACCCAACTTTTCAGTTCCGCTGTGTGACTTTTCAGTCTCTTGCAATGTCCAGTGCGCGTCTGTTCAATAACAACCAACTCTGACTCCAACCCTCGTGTCTCGGCCTGGCATGGCAGGTGATTGGATGACCAGTCCCAGCTGGGTAATCCAATCACCTGCCAGCTGTGCTTCGAGGCCGGTCCTTCCACACCCCGCTCTGCGGCAGGCCCGCAGACCACGCCCCCCTCCACACATACATTGGTCTTAATTAATGTTATGCGTCCAGGGACGTGTCTCCTGACTTTATAAACAATTTTTTTTCAAATGACAAAAGATTTTGTGGTTATAAAGACATGTCGCTCTTATACTTGGTATCATTACAGTCAATATGTGTATAGATGCACACATTTGTTTACATTGAGGAGCGCTAGGTTGCTGTTAGCTAATGTATCATTCTACGGTGTGTAGTGAAGCATGTTAAGCTATTTCTCGTCCTGCAGGGATGATACTTGAATTTTTTTTTTTTTTTTTTGTCGCCATAGAGGCGAGGATTAGTGATTTAGAAGTAGCTGGCTATATTTGAAAGCACTGTTAGTTTTGAAGCCAAAATACATCTATTCGCCTTCGTCTGCCTTCACACGGTTTCTGCTTGTATGCGCTCTGTGTGTGTGTGTGTTGACTCGGCTCATATTGCCAGCAATGTCACCAGGGCGCACAATCATGTCCACGAAAAATTTTAATTAGTACCATTTATAATTCATTAGTACCGCGGTACTTTATTAGTACCGGTACTATACAATACAACTCTAGGTACTTACAGTGGAGCAATATTTGCAAACTTTTTGACTCGCGTTGAGTCTGAATGTACAGATGGAGTGTTTGCGTGAACTAATCTTTATGGAAAATGTCACAACATACAAACCCCGTTTCCATATGAGTTGGGAAATTGTGTTAGAGGTAAACAAAAACAGCATTAATGGTGTCTTCACAGATGTGTAAGTTACCCATGCCTTGGAGACTAATGCACCCCCATACAAGAAACTAGAGCTCAGAAATTATTATGTAGAAAGCTGGAACGCAAATGGCGAGCGACTAAACTTGAGGTGCACCATCAAGCATGGAGTGATAGTTTAATAACTTATAAACGCATGCTTACCTTAGCTAAAGCTAAATATTACTCAAATCTCATCCACCTTAATAAAAACGATCCTAAATTTTTGTTTAGTTCGGTAGCATCGCTAACCCAACAAGGGACCCCTTCCAGTAGCTCCACCCACTCGGCAGATGACTTTATGAAATTCTTTAATAAGAAAATTGAATTCATTAGAAAGGAGATTAAAGACAAGTAAACAACATGTTTACTTGACCCACTTCCTGGGAAACTTATCAAGGAGCTCTTTGTATTATTAGGTCCATCAGTGCTAAATTTTCAAAACTTATCACTTTCCTCTGGCACTGTTCCCCTAGCATTCCAAAAAGCGGTTTTATTCATCCTCTGCTTAAAAGACCTAACCTCGATCCTGACCTCATGGTAAACTACGGACCGGTGTCTCACCTTCCCTTTATTTAAAAAATCCTCAAAAAAATATTTGCAGAGCAACTAAATGAACACTTAGCGTCCAACAATCTATGTGAAACCTTTCAATCCGGTTTTAGGGCTAATCACTCTATGGAGACAGCCCTCGCAAAAATGACTAATGATCTATTGCTAACGATGGATTCTGATGCGTCATCTATGTTGCTGCTCCTCGATCTTAGCGCTGCTTTCGATACCGTCGATAATAATATTTTATTAGAGCGTATCAAAACACGAATTAGTATGTCAGACTTAGCCCTGTATTGGTTTGACTCTTATCTTACTGATAGGATGCAGTGCGTCTCCCATAACAGTGTGACCTCGGACTATGTTAAGGTAACATGCGGATTTCCCCAGGGTTCGGTCCTTGGCCCTGCACTCTTCAGCATCTACATGCTGCCGCTGGGTGACATCATACGCAAATACGGTGTTAGCTTTCACTGTTATGCTGATGACACCCAACTCTACATGCCCCTAAAGCTGACCAACACGCCGGATTGTAGTCAGCTGGAGGCGTGTCTTAATGAAATTAAACAACGGATGTCTGCTAACTTTTTGCAACTCAACGCCAAAAAAACGGAAATGCTGATTATCGGTCCTGCTAGGCACAGACCTCTATTTAATAATACATCTTTAACATTAGACAACCAAACAATTAAAGAAGGCAACTCGGTAAAGAATCTGGGTATTATCTTCGACCCAACTCTCTCCTTTGAGCCACACATTAAAAGCGTTTGTAAAACGGCCTACTTTCATCTCCGTAATATCGCTAAAATCCGCTCCATTTTGTCCACTAAAGACGCCGAGATCATTATCCATGCGTTTGTTACGTCTCGTCTCGATTACTGTAACGTATTTTTTCGGGTCTCCCCATATCTAGCATTAAAAGATTACAGTTGGTACAAAATGCGGCTGTTAGACTTTTGACAAGAAGAAGAAAGTTTGATCATATTACGCCTGTACTGGCTCACCTGCACTGGCTTCCTGTGCACTTAAGATGTGACTTTAAGGTTTTACTACTAACGTATAAAATACTACACGGTCTAGTTCTAGCCTATCTTGCCGATTGTATTGTACCATATGTCCCGGCAAGAAATCTGCGTTCAAAGGACTCCGGCTTATTAGTGATTCCCAGAGCCCAAAAAAAGTCTGCGGGCTATAGAGTGTTTTCCGTTCGGGCTCCAGTACTCTGGAATGCCCTCCCGGTAACAGTTTGAGATGCTATCTCAGTAGAAGCATTTAAGTCTCACCTTAAAACTCATTTGTATACTCTAGCCTTTAAATAGACCACATTTTTAGACCAGTTGATCTGCCGTTTGTTTTCTTTTTCTCCTCTGTCCCACTCTCCCTTGTGGAGGGGGTTTGGTACGGTGGCCATGGATAAAGTACTGGCTGTCCAGAGTCAGGACCCAGGATGGACCGCTCGCCTGTGTATCAACTAGGAACATCTCCGCGCTGCTGATCCGACTCCGCTTGGGATGGTTTCCTGTTGGCTCCACTATGGACGGGACTCTCGCTACTGTGTTGGATCTACCTTTGACTGGACTGTCATGGTTGTGTTGGATCCACTATGGATTGAACTTTCACAGTATCATGTTAAACCCGCTCGTCATCCATTGCTTTCGGTCCCCTGAAGGGGGGGGTACCCACATATGCGCTCCTCTCCAAGGTTTCTCATAGTCATCATTGTCACTGTCCCCGACGTCCCACCGGGGTGAGTTTTCCTTGCCCTTATGTGGGCTCTACCGAGGATGTCGTTGTGGTTTGTGCAGCCCTTTGAGACACTAGTGATTTAGGGCTGTATGAATAAACATTGATTGATTGATACCATCACAGATGGTGGCTTTTGAAATTTGTGTCGATAACAGTCCGGATGGTTCGCTTCCCCTTTGGTCCGGATGACACGATGTCGAATATTTCCCCAAAAATTTCAAATGTGGACTCGTCAGACCACAGAACACTTTTACGCTTTGCATCAGTCCATCTTAGATGATCTCGGGCCCAGAGAAGCCGGCGGCATTTCTGGATGTTGTTGATAAATGGCTTTCGCTTTGCGTAGTAGAGCTTTAACTTGCACTTACAGATGTAGCGATGAATTGTATTTAGTGACAGTGGCTTTCTGAAGTGTTACTGAGCCCATGTGGTGATATCCTTTAGAGATTGATGTCGGTTTTTGATACAGTGTCGTCTGAGGGATCAAAGGTCACGGTCATTCAATGTTGGTTTCCGGCCATGCCGCTTTAACTGGAGTGATTTCTCCAGATTCTCTGAGCCTTTTGATGATATTATGCACCGTAGATGTTGAAATACCTAAATTTGAGAAACGTTGTTCTTAAACTTTTGTCTATTTGCTCACGCAGTTGTGGACAAAAGGGTGTACTACGCCCCATCCTTTCTTGTGAAAGTCTGAGCATTTTTTGGGAAGCTGTTTTTATACCCAATCATGGCACCCACCTGTTCCCAATTAGCCTGCACACCTGTGGGATGTTCCAAATAAGTGTTTGATGAGCATTCCTCAACTTTATCAGTTTTTATTGCCACCTTTTCCAACTTCTGTGTCACATCAAATTCTAAAGTTAATGATTATTTGCAAAAAAAAATGTTTATCAGTTTGAACATCAAATATGTTGTCTTTGTAGCATATTCAACTGAATATGGGTTGAAAAGGATTTGCAAATCATTGTATTCCGTTTATATTTACATCTCATATGGAAATGGGGTTCGTTTATAATTTTACCGGTTTTCCTTCTGGAATGAACACTTTCCCAGGCTTCTCTGCCATGCACTCCACGATGGGATTCTTCACACCATCTGTCTTCTAAACGGGTCCCCTTGATGCAGTGATGAGTCGGAGGTGAACAAAATGGCTCTTTGAAGTAAACGACAGGTCGTCTCCTCATCCTCACTTTTTGTCTCTGAGCTTTCTTCGTCGTTTTTTTTTTTTTTTTTTTTTGGTGTGTGAAATGAGGTGTGGAGTTTTCTTCGAGATCTTCGTAGACTAAGATGTAATATATTTGCAACAGATTGAACGATTTGCAGAACTTATAGTGGCATGAGATTTCCTTCCTCAGGCCCTAGATTTAGCCCAATGAGTACCACATGCACAACAGTACCTAGTGTATAAAAAGTAAAAGGAGTACCGTATTTTCCAGACTACAAAGCACACTTAAAATAATTTTTTTCCCCTAAAACTCGACAGTGCGCTTTATAACCAGGTGCGCCTAATGTACGGAATACTTCGGTTTTTGGTAACCCTCCCAGAAGCAATTTTATTTGGTCCATGGTATAATGATAAGTGTGACCAGTAGATGGCAGCCAAACATAAGAAATATGCGTACACTGCACTATCATGGAATATGACTCAAGTAAAAAACACCAACATTTTACCAACCCCGTTTCGCTATGAGTTGGGAAATTGTGTTAGATGTATATATCAACGGAATACAATGATTTGCCAATCATTTTCAACCCATATTCAGTTGAATATGCTACAAAGACAACATATTTGATGTTCAAACTGATAAACATTATTTTTTTGCAAATAATCATTAACTTTTGAATTTCATGGCTGCAACATGTGACAACGAAGTTGGGAAAGGTGGCAATAAATACTGATAAAGTTGAGGAATTCTCATCAAACACTTATTTTGGAACGTCCCACAGGTGTGCAGGCTAATTGGGAACAGGTGGGTGCCATGATTGGTTATAAAAACAGCTTCCCAAAAATGCTCAGTCTTTCACAAGAAAGGATGGGGCGAGGTACACCCCTTTGTCCACAACTGCGAGAGCAAATAGACAAACAGTTTAAGACAAACAGTTTAAGAACAACGTTTCTCAGAGTGCAATTGCAACAAATTTAGGGATTTCAACATCTACGGTTCATAATATAATCAAAAGGCTCAGAGAATCTGGAGAAATCACCCCACATAAGCGGCATGGCTGGAAACCAACATTGAATGACCGTGACCTTCGATCCCTTAGACGGCACTGTATCAAAAACCGACCTCAATCTCTAAAGAATATCACCACATGGGCTCAGGAACACTTCAAAAAACCACTGTCACCAAATACAGTTGGTCGCTACATCTGTAATTCCGAGTTAAATTCTCTACTATACAACGCGAAAGCCATTTATCAACAACACCCAGGAAAGCTCCCGGCTTCTCTGGGCCTGAGCTCATCTAACATGGACTGATGCAAAGTGTAAAAGTGTTCTGTGTTGTCTGACGAGTCCAAATTTCAAATTGTTTTTGGAAACTGTGGACGTCGTGTCCTCCGGAACAAAGATGGTTATTCTCGGCGCAAAGTTTGAAAGCCAGCATTTGTGATGGTACGGGGGTGTATAAGTGCCCAAGGCATGGGTAACTTACACATCTGTGAAGGCACCATTAATGCTGAAAAGTACATAAAGGTTTTAGAGCAACTTATGTTGCCATTCAAGCAACACTATCATGGACGCCCCTGCTTATTTCAGCAAGACAATGCCAAGCCACGTGTTACAACAGCGTGGCTTCATAGTTAGACACAACACAAACTTGTACACGGGTACTAAAAGCTAAATGTTTGTTGTCGAATCCGCCTTTGAAGTCGATAAGCTTCTTCTTTGTCTCTACAAATCCCAGTATTGCACAGTTGGTGCATGTGTGCAAGTTAAGTGTTCTTGGTTGACATAAGTGTGTGAATGTCTAAGCATTCACACCAAAAATCGTCTATTTATTATTTTTCCCTCACAAAACTTTGGCACGCTTCTCGGCCCACATTTTTCATCCGATGGGAACCCTTCCAGTATCCAAACATTTGGCTGGACCGGGATTCGTGAGCTCCTAGGAGCTGCTATGTTGGAATTCTTATTAATATTGATATTGTTGTTGATATTGTTAATTTCTGTTTGACTACTTTTGGATTGTTTTGTGTCATGTTTGTGTGTCCTCTCAATTGCTCTGTTGATTGCTATTCTGGCAGGGTTTTGGTTGTGGAATTGGATTTGTACTGTTAGGGTATTTTTGTGTATTATTTTTTAGAATTTTGTCAGGTTCGTGCCTGACAGTTTGGTTATGTTTTAGTTTGTCTTTGTTTCCTGTGTGTGTGTAGTATTTCCTTTCAGCGCTCTTATTTTGTCTGTTTCCTGTGTTTCTCCCTGAGCGCTGTTTCCCCTCAGCTGTGGCTGATTGGCACCCGGCCACACCTGGTGTCAATCAGCCTGTTCCTATTTTAACCTGCCTTCCCATCCAGTCTGTGCTGGATTGTTGTCGTTGCTACCTGTCGTGTCGTGTCAATGCAGCGTTGCTGTACACTATATTCGGTAGCTGTTTGTAGCTTACTGTCTTTTGTTCCCTGCTTCCAGTTTTGTTTGTTCATAGCCAATTTTGTTATCCGCCTCATGCACGCTTTTTGTTTGTACCCTTTTCTTCGGTTTTTGTCTTAGTGTTTTATTAAATCATGTTTACCTGCAAACTGCCTGCCTCCTTCTCTGCATCTTGGGGTTCGTCACAAACTAACTCTGACAGATGTATTAATAAAACAAAAAAAAAATAAAAAAATAAGATCTTTCAAAAAAAATTCTGTAAAATATCCCAAATTACCCTGAAATCCTGGATTTTTTTGACATTTTGCCCATTGAAAATGAATGGTCTAATTATCCAAAAGCAAGAGTAAAAATATAAAAATAAACCTAGTGGGTCCCAACAGGCCACTAGGCTTTACGGGGAGAAAAGTAAAGCAGACATATATATATATATATATATATATATACATATATATATATATATATATATATATATATATATACATAATATATAATATATATATTATATATATATATATATATATATATATATATATATATATATATATATATATATATATACATATATATATATGTATATATATATATACATATACATATTCCGGTATTGTCCAACTGTTACCGATTCCGATATCAACCGATATATACAGTCGTGGAATTAACACACTATTATGCCTAATTTTTTCGTGATGGCCCGCTGGATGCATTAAATAATGTAACAAGGTTTTCCAAAATAAATCAACTCAAGCTGCCATATTTCTTATTGAAGTCACAAAGTGCATTATTTTTTTTTAACATGCCTCAAAACAGCAGCTTTGGTTTTTGGGACATGCTGAGAGAGCATGAGGGGGTTGGGGTTGGGGGGTATATTGTCGCGTCCTGGAAGAGTTAGTGCTGCAAGTGCTTCTGGGTATTTGTTCTGTTGTGTTTATATTGTGTTACGGTGCGGATGTTCCCCTGAAATATGTTGTCATTCTTGTTTGGTGTGGGGTTCACAGTGTGGCGCATATTTGTAACAGTGTGAAAGTTGTTTACCACGGCCACCCTCAGTGTGACCTGTATACTGTTGACCAAGTATGCCTTGCATTCACCTGTGTGTGGCACTCTGTACTTCTTAAAAAGTTTTACATTTTACTTTTTGAAACCAATACCGATAATTTCAGATATTACATTTTAAATCATTTATCGGCCGATAATATTGGACATCCCTAATATATATATATATATATATATATATATATATATATATATATATATATATATATATACAAGGATGTCGTAGTGGTTTGTGCAGCCCTTTGAGACACTAGTGATTTAGGGCTATATAAGTAAACATTGATTGATATATATATATATATATATATATATATATACATATACATATATATGGTTTCTATATATATTTGTATATACATTTATAAATTAAAAGTTAAAGTTAAAGTCACACACACACTAGATGTGGCGAAATTATTCTCTGCGTTTGACCCATCACCCTTGATCACCCCCTGGGAGGTGAGAGGAGCAGTGAGCAGCAGCGGTGGGCGCGCCCCGGGAATAATTTTTTGTGATTCAACCCCCAATTCCAACCGTTGATGCTGAGTGACAAGCAGGGAGGTATTGGGTCCCATTTGTATAGTCTTTTGGTATGACTTGGCCGGGTTTGAACTCACAACATATATATATATATATATATATATATATATATATATATATATATATATATATATATATATATATATATATATATATATATATATATATATATATATATATATATATATATATATATATCCATCCATCCATCCATTTTCTACCGCTTATTCCCTTCCGGGGTCGCGGTGGGCGCTGGCGCCTATCTCAGCTACAATCGGGCGGAAGGCGGGGTACACCCTGGACAAGTCGCCACCTCATCGCAGGGCCAACACAGATAGACAGACAACATTCATATATATATATATATATATATATATATATATATATATATATATATATATATAATATATATATATTTTTTTTTTTTTGTTTGTTTGTTTTAATTGAGTTTTGAAAATGATAACCTCAATTTAGAATGGCAATTCAGGTGCGAACCGATGTTTGTGCGCCCCTAACAATCAAAATGCATATGTTATTTTATTCAGCTCATAATTTTACATCATTGTTAGTTATAAATCCCTTTCAGCAAAAAAATTAAATGAAAAAATAAAGCCCAAAGAGCCGTTTGGGAGCCGACTCTTTTATGAACTCTCCATCTTAAAATAGGAATAAATCCCACTGAGTCAGGTGGGTAAGGAGATGTTCCTCCAAGCCAGGAACTCTCTAGTGAGCATGTGGGCGTTGTCACGGTGACCCCCAAGTTTTCTTGCCACAACTCCCTCCTCTTCGAGCACAATGAAGTAAAGCAATCTTTTTTTTGCAAAATCAGAATCCCGCTTTCCCCTCTGAAATGAAAAGGCGCCGCCCGCACACATTAAACACGCCGCCTCCGCGAGAGCGGCGCCGGTGTTATAAAGGATTTCTTCGGAGTTGCGTAGCTTCACACGCTGCCTGCGTCGGCTTTGCGAGGCCTCCGAGACCCCCGATGCAGCAAAGGTGGGTTTATTTGAGGACATGCGCCCGCGCTTGCACGGCGAGGGACGGCCCTGCATTCGTATCCATGCTGTTCAAATCGAATCGCGAGTCTGAACTTTAATCCGGGCTTTGCAAAAAAAAAAAGGGAGCAGAAGGAAGAGAGATACATCAGACGTTTTCACAAGACGACTTACTTTCATGCCTCACTGGAGCAGCAAACTTTTACAGCTCCCCATTCCAAAACTGATGCAATCATCAGTCCATGAACGCATCACATGCTGCTCTGTGGGTTTGCAATGGAAAATATTGATACTCTTCTTGTGTTGGACAAAAAAAAAAAAAAAAATACTACGGGATGCTTCTTTAAGTACACAATTTTAAAATGATTTGTGCAATCCCAGAAATTCACTGTACAATACACTGTAAAAATGTTGATAACATTTTTTTTTTTTGCCTCAGTAAACATCAGTATTGTTTTCCCATTCATTACTAATGCATCGAACAGTATAAAAACTGGCAGTGTCACGCCAAATTTCTTCCCCCTTACAAAAACCTTCCCCCCGGAAGACATTTGGCGTGACAGCCCCTCTAATGCCTGAATGACCCCGATGAGGGTGGAAGGACCTTAAAGCAGCCCACACAGCTGCCTGTTTTAAAAGCATTATAATTGGCTGATTGGCATTGGTGAAAAATAATGGTGAGGAAAAAATATTAGCATTCCCAGCATGCTACCCTTTCAACCTATTTTTGTTTCGCTAATTTTGCAGCTGTAACCCTTTAGAGCAGTGGTCCCCAACCTTTTTGTATCCGCGGACCGCTCAACGCTTAATAATTTGTCCCGCGGCCCAGGAGGGGGTGGGGGGGGGGGGGGGGTCCTTTTTTTCTTTTTTTTTTTTTTTCTTCTTTGTCAAGAAAAAGCGACGTGTTTGTCATGAAAAATTGAGGTTTTTGTGGTTGGTGCACTAATTGTAAGTGTATATTGTGTTTTTATGATGATTAAATAAAATAAAAAATTTAAAAAAATATTTTATTTTTTATTTTTTTAAATAAAAAATTATTCTGCGGCCCGGTGGTTGGGGACCACTGCTTTAGAGTCATATAACATGCTTTAAGCAGCCCACACAGCTGCCTGTTTTAAAAGCATTATAATTGGCCGATTGGCATTGGTGAAAAATAACGGTGAGGAAAAAATATTAGCATTCCAGCATGCTACCCTTTCAAGCTATTTTTGCTTCGCTAATTTTGCAGCCGTAACCCTTTAGAGTTATATAACTTGCTTAAAGCAGCCCACACAGCTGCCTGTTTTAAAAGCATTATAATTGGCTGATTGGCATTGGTGAAAAATAACGGTGAGGAAAAAATATTAGCATTCCAGCGTTCTACCCTTTCAAGCTATTTTTGCTTCGCTAATTTTGCAGCCGTAGCCCTTTAGAGTCATATAACTTGCTTAAAGCAGCCCACACAGCTGCCTGTTTTAAAAGCATTATAATTGGCTGGTTGTCTTTGGTGAAAAATAACGGTGAGGACATAAATACTAGCATTCCAGCATGCTACCCTTTCAAGATATTTTTGCTTCGCTAATTTTGCAGCCGTAACCCTTTAGAGTTATATAACTTGCTTAAAGCAGCCCACACAGCTGCCTGTTTTAAAAGTATTATAATTGGCTGATTGGCATTGGTGAAAAATAACGGTGAGGAAAAAATATTAGCATTCCAGCATGCTACCCTTTCAAGCTATTTTTGCTTCGGTAATTTTGCAGCTGTAACCCTTTTAGAGTCATATAACTTGCTTAACGCAGCCCACACAGCTGCCTGTTTTAAAAGCATTATAATTGGCTGATTGGCATTGGTGAAAAATAACGGTGAGGAAAAAATATTAGCATTCCAGCGTTCTACCCTTTCAAGCTATTTTTGCTTCGCTAATTTTGCAGCCGTAACCCTTTAGAGTCATATAACTTGCTTAAAGCAGCCCACACAGCTGCCTGTTTTAAAAGCATTATAATTGGCTGATTGGCATTGGTGAAAAATAACAATGAGGAAAAAAATATTAGCATTCCAGCATGCTACCCTTTCAAGCTATTTTTGCTTCGCTAATTTTGCAGCTGTAACCCTTTAGAGCATGGGTGTCAAACTCTGGCCCACGGGCCAAATTTAGGCCGCCATGTAATTTATTTTGGCCCTTGAGACAATATTAAATTAACATTAGAGCTGGCCCGCCGGTATTATACAGCGGCGGTGCATTCACCGCTAATTTTAATACTTGCCAACCCTCCCGATTTATCCAGGAGACTCCCGAATTTCAGTGCCCCCGAACCCCCCACCCGAAAATCTACCGGGACAACCATTCTCTCGAATTTCTCCCGATTTCCACTCGGACAACAATATCGCGGGCGTGCCTTAAAGGTACTGCTTTTAGCGTCTTCTACAACCTGTTGTCATGTCCACTTTTCCGCCATACATTCAGCGTGCCGGCCCAGTCACGTAATATATGCAGATTCTACACACACACACAAGTGAATGCAAGGCAAACTTGGTCAACAGTCATACAGGTCACACTGAGGGTGGCCTTATAAACAACTTTAACACTGTTAAAAATATGCACCACACTGTGAACCCACACCAAACAAGTATGACAAACACATTTCGGGAGAACATCCGCACTGTAACACAACATCAACACAACAGAACAAATACCCAGTCCCCTTTGGAGCACTAACTCTTCCGGGACACTACAATATACACCCCCGCTACCAACAAACCTCGATTTTGCATGTCACTATAAAGTTATGTAAGCCTTGCTTGTTCAATATTCAATGCAAAACTTGTTTGGGTCCCTATTAAAGGTTAAGTTGTTCAACTTTGGCCCGCGGCTTTGTTCAGTTTAGAATTTTGGCCCACTCTGTATTTGAGTTTGACACCCCTGCTTTAGAGTCATATAACTTGCTTAAAGAAGCCCAAACAGCTGCCTGTTTTAAAAGCATTATAATTGGCTTGGCTGATTGTCATTGGTGAAAAATAACAATGAGGAAAAAATATTAGCATTCCAGCATGCTAACCTTTCAAGCTTTTTTTACTTCGCTAATTTTGCAGCTGTAACCCTTAAGAGTCATTAAACTTGGTATTATTACGCCTTCATTGGGGTCCTTCAGGTATTAGAGGGGCTGTCACGCCAAATGTCTTCCGGGGGGAAGGTTTTTGTAGGGGGGAAGAAATTTGGCGTGACAGCAGCTTAAATTTTGCCGTAGAAAACAGTGGTACGATTTTTCCATTTTTAGTGATATACTGTAAAAACACAATGGCAGCTCAGTCGCCAAATATGTACAGTAAAGGTACTATTTTGGTATTTTTCAGTAATACATCGTAAAAACAACAACCTTAGATTTTACTGTGAACAAAACTGGCAACTCATTCGCCAAAACTTTACCCCAGAAAACAGTTCCTTCCTTACTAATAGATCGTTAAAAGCAAAAAACATACAATTTACAATTAAAAAAAATGGCAGGTGAGGGGCCAAAAATTGACTGTAAAAAAACAAACAAATAATGATACTTTTTATTTTTACTTACATCGTAAAAACGACCATAGATTTTAGGGTGAAAAAATCTGGCAGCTCAGTCAGCAAAATGTTTTCCCAACGAAGAGAAGTACTGATTTTGCCATTTCAGTAATACATCGCAAAAAAAACAGCAAAAAAAACCTAGTAAAACAAAATGACAGCTAAGTCACCAAAAATTCATTGTAAAAAAACTGTGGTACTATTTTCGCATTTAAAGTAATACATTGTAAAAACAACAACCTTAGATTTTACTGTGAAAGAATTGGCAGCTCAGTCGCCAAAATTTTACCCCAAAAAACTGTTGCCCTATTGTTCTTTCCAAAGTAATACATCGTACAAAAAAACATAGATTTACAACATTAAAAAAATGGCAGGTGAGTGGCCAAAAATTGAATGTAAAAAAAAAGGTGATACTATTTTTTTACACTTACAGTAATACATCGTGAAAACGACCACAGATTTTAGGGTGAAAAAATCTGGCAGCTCAGTAAGCAAAATGTTTTCCCAGAAAAGAGAAGTACTGTTTTTACCATTTCAGTAATACATCGCAAAAACAAACCATAAAAAAACAGATTTTACAGAATGACAAAAAGACAGCTAAGTCTCCAAAAGTTCATTGTAAAAAAATGGTGGTACTATTTTCGCATTTACAGTAATACATCGTAAAAACAACAACCTTAGATTGTAGGTTAAGAAAACATTGGCACCATTTTTCCTTTTACAGTAATACATCGGAAAAACCAAAAACTTGGCAGTTGAGTGGCCAAAAATTCACTGAAAAAAAAAAGTGATAATTTTTTTCCCCACTTAAAATAATACATCGTAAAAAAGGCTACATATTTTAGGTTGGAAAAAAAACTGTCAGGTCAGTCGCCAAAATTTGTTTACTGCTCTTATATTCTCAGTGGTGCATTGTACAAACAGAAAAAACTTGGATTTTACAGTTTAAAAAATGGCAGCTGAGTAACCAAAAATTCACTGTAAAAAAAACAAACATATATATTTTTTTCAAGTACAGTAATACAATGGAAAAACATCTATGGATTCTAGGTTGGAAAACAACTGGCAGCTCAGTCGCCAAAATTTTACTCCAGAAAATGGTGGTACTGTTTGTAAATTTTTAGTAATACATTGTAAAAAACCCCAAAAAATTAGTTTACAGTAATACATTGTACAAACGACCAAAGATTTTATGGTGAAACAAATCTGGCAGCTTTGTCGCCAAAACTTTACCCCAGAAAATGTTTTTACCATTTTTCCTTTTTCAGTAATACATCACAAAAAAAAATAAAACATAGATTTTACAGTAAAACAAAATGACAACTAATTTGCCAAAAATGTATTGTCAAAAAAACTGTTTTACAAGTTTTCGCATTTACATTGGAAAAAGAACAACCTTAGATTTTACGTAAAAAAAAAAAATGGCAGCTTTGTCGCCAAAACTTTACCTCAGAAAACATTGGTACCATTTTTCCTTTTTCAGTAATACAACACAAAAACACACAAAAAAAACATAGATTTTACAGCAAAAAAAAAAAAATGTTAGCAAAGTCGCCAAAAATTCACTGTAAAAAAACGGTGGTACTATTTTTGCATTTACAGTAATACATTGGAAAAACAACAACCTTAGATTTCACATAAAAAAAAACTGGCATCTTCGTCACCAAAACTTTACCCCAGAAAAAAATGGTACCATTTTTCCTTTTTCAGCAATACATTGCAAAAACAAAACAAAAACATAGATTTTACAGCATAAAAAAAAAGTCAGCAAAGTAACCAAAAATTCACTGTAAAAAAAACTGTGGTATTATTTTTTGCATTTACAGTAATACATTGGAAAAAGAACAACCTTAGATTTTACGTAAAAAAAAATGGCAGCTTTGTTGCCAAAACTTTACCTCAGAAAACATTGGTACCATTTTTCCTTTTTCAGTAATACATCGCAACCCCCCCCCCCCCCCCCTAAAAAAAACCCCATA
Organism: Nerophis ophidion; assembly: GCF_033978795.1. Lineage (NCBI taxonomy): Eukaryota > Metazoa > Chordata > Actinopteri > Syngnathiformes > Syngnathidae > Nerophis > Nerophis ophidion. Next base: position 26,170,222 of record NC_084621.1, on the reverse strand, counting down.
GATTTTACAGCAAAAAAAAAAATGTCAACAAAGTCGCCAAAAAATCACTGTAAAAAAACTGTGGTACTATTTTTGCATTTACAGTAATACATTGGAAAAACAACAACCTTAGATTTCACATTAAAAAAACTGGCAGCTTTGTCACCAAAACTTTACCCCAGAAAAAAAATGGTACATTTTTTCCTTTTTCAGCAATACATCACAAAAACATAGATTTTAAAGAATAAAAACAAATGTCAGCAAAGTCACCAAAAATTCACTGTAAAAAAACTATTTTCGCATTTACAGTCATACATTGGAAAAAAAACAACTTTAGATTATACGGTGAAAAAACTTGCAACTCAGTCGACAAAATTTTACCTCAGAAAACAGTAGTACTATTTTTCCTTTTTTTTTGGAAAGCCCATTCTAAAACCTTAATTCTAGCCTGATTTAGCCATTCCTTTATTACTTTTGACATGTGTTTGGAGTCATTGTCCTATTGGAACACCCAACCGCGCCCAAGACCCAACCTCCGGGCTGATGATTTTTACTTGTCCTGAAGAATTTGGAAGTAACCCTCCTTTTTCATTGTCCCATTTAAAGCACCAGTTCCATTGGCAGCAAAACGGGCCCAGAGCATAATACTACCACCACCATGCTTGACGGTAGGTGTGGTGTTCCTGGGATTAAAGGCTTAACCTTTTCTCCTCCATACATATTGCGGGGTATTGTGGCCAAACAGCTAAATTTTTGTTTCATCTGACATCACATGGACAAAGATAAGACCTTCTGAAGAAACAAGTCCATGTCAGGAAACCAACAAATTTAGCTCAACTTGCACCAATTTTGTCAAGAGGAGTGGTCAAAAATTCAAGCAGAAGCTTGTGGATGGCTACCAATAGCGCCTTATTTCAGTGAAAACTAGCCAAAGAACATGTAAGCCAATATTAACATTGCTGTAGGTATACTTTTGACCCAGCAGATTTGCTCAAATTTTCAGTAGACCCGTAATAGATTCCTAAAAGAACCAAACTTCATGAATGTTTTTTGTGACCGACAAATATGTGCTCCAATCACTCTATCACAAAAAAATTAGAGCTGTAGAAAGGATTGGGAACTCAAGACAGCCATGGCATTATGTTTCTTTACAACTGTATGTAAACTTTTGATCGCGGCTGTATGTTATTATGAAAATGAACAACAAAAAACGGATTGCGATTTATCTTGTTTGTCGAGGTGTCGCCGGTGAGGGAGAAGAGAAAGTCGAAGCAATCAGGTACACATCTTCGGGAAAAAGAGGAAAGAAAAGAGAGGAGTGGAGCCAAAGATAAAGCAAAGGCGAGGTCTCTCTCTGAGTGCATTGGAGCCAGAGCCATTACAGCCTCAACATTTTTACAGGCATTGTCAGCCAATCTAACTGTTGCTTTACTGCAGTCAAGGATGCGTTGCCATGGCGATCAACAGCACTTTTTGAACCGCGGTAATAAAAGACACATTTTTTCATTTTTTTTCTCCAAACCGACTAAAGTCCTGCTGGAGGCACGTAGAAATGGAATTAGAACTCGAAAGATGTGAAATAATTTTGTCATATTTGTAAAAAATACACCTTGAGAGGGGAACTCTGACCTTGGAACTGGAAAAGGTTTTTGTCATTTTGTGTAGGTTAAATGTTTGCAAAATTAGCTCCAAAAGCTCGCGCTTTAGCTGACTTTCTCTGACCTTGGAACTGGAAAAGGTTTTGTCATTTTGTGTAGGTTAAATGTTTGCAAAATTAGCTCCAAAAGCTCGCGCTTTAGCTGACTTTCTTGGCTTTGAGGGCCAACAAAAGCCAAATGGTACACATGACCTTCATAAATTTGACATTTTCCGAGAGAGGACATGTCACCAAGCCATCTCGCGGGTTCCTCCCTGCAATAGAGGTCGACTCGCAGGCTCGGACAGACCTACATGCCGGAACAATGTTCAGGGGACCGCAAGTCTCCCGATTGGTCGGCCAGCAGGGCCGCACTAAGCCATCTCGCGGGTTCCTTTCCTGCAATAGAGGCTGACTCGCAGGCTCGGACAGACCCACATGCCGAAACGGTGTTAAGGGGGCCTCAAGTCTCCCGATTGGTCGGCCGGCGGCGAGCGGGACGGCAGGGCCACACCAAGCCATCTAGCGGGTTGATTCCCTGCAATAGAGGCCGACTCACAGGCTCGGAGAGACCCACATGCCGGAACAATGTTAAGGGGACCGCAAGTCTCCCGATTGGTTGGCGGGGAGCGGACCGGCACGGCTGCGCCAAGCCTTCTCGCAGGTTCCTTTTCCTGCAATAGACGCCGATTCGCAGACTCAGACAGACCCACAGGCCATAACAATGTTCAGGGGACCGCAAGTCTCTCGATTGGTCGGTCAGCAGGGCCGCGCTAAGCCATCTCGCGGGTTCCTTCCCTGCAATAGAGGCTGACTCGCAGGCTCGGACAGACCCACATGCCGGAACGATGTTATGGGAGCCTCAAGTCTCCCGATTTGTCGGCGGGGAGTGGACCGGTAGAGCCGCACCAAGCCTTCTCGCGGGTTCTTTTTTCTGCAATAGAGGCCGACTCGTAGGCTCGCACAGACCCACATGCCGGAACAATGTTAAGGGGGCCGCTAGTCTCCAGATTGGTTGGCCGGCTGGGAGCAAGTGTCAGGGTCACACCAAGTCATCTCGCGGGTTCCTTCCCTACAATAGAGGCCGACTCGCAGGCTCGGAGAGACCCAAAGGCCCTAACAATGGTAAGGAGACCACAAGTCCCCTGATTGGTCGGTCGGCGGGGAGCGGGGCGGCAGGGCTGCACAAAGCCATCTCGCGGGTTCCTTCCCTGCAATAGAGGCCGACTCGCAGGTTTGGAGAGACCCAAAGGCCCTAACAATGGTAAAGAGACCACAGGTCTCCCGATTGGTCGGTCGGCCGGGAGCGGGGCGGCAGGGCCGCACCAAGCCATCTCGCGGATTCCTCCCCGCAATAAAGGCCGACTCGCAGGCTCGGACAGACCCACATGCCGGAACAATATTAAGGGGGCCGCAAGTCTTACGATTGGTCGCCCGGCGGGGAGCGAGCCGGCAGGGCCACACCAAGCCATCTAGTGTGTTCCTTACCTGCAATAGAGGCTGACTCGCAGGAACGGAGAGACTTAAAGGCCCCAACAATGGTAAGGGGACCGCAAGTCTCTCGATTGGTCGGCCGGTGGGGAGCGGGGCGGCAGGGCCTGGACATGCCATCTCACAGGTTCCTTCCATGCAATAGAGGCCGGCTCGCTGGCTCGGAGAGACCCACATGCCCCAACAATGTTAGTGGGCCGCAAGTCTCTGAGTGGTCAGCCAGCAGGGAGAGGGGCGGCAGGGTAACACCAAGTCATCTCGCGGGTTCCTTCCCTGCAATAGAGGCCGACTCGCAGGCTCAAAGAGACCTACATGTCCCAACAATGTTAGGGGGCCACTATTCTCCTGATTGGGTGGCTGGCGGAGAGCGGACCGACAGGGCTGCACCAAGCCATTTCACGGGTTCCTCCCCGCAACAGAGGCAGTCTCGCAGGCTCGGAGAGACCCACATGCCCCAATGATGTTAAGGGGTCGCAAGTCTCCGAATGGTTGGCCAGCAGGGAGCGGGGCGGAATGGCCACACCAGGCCGTCTCGTGAGTTCCTTCCTTGGAGAGACCCACATGCCCGAACAATGTTGAGGGGCTGTAAGGACAATGTTAAGGAGTCGCAAGTCTCCGAATGGTCGGCCAGCAGGGAGCGGGGCGGTATGGCCACACCAGGCCGTCTCTTGAGTTCCTTCCTTAGAGAGACCCACATGCCCGAACAATGTTGAGGGGATGTAAGGACAATGTTAAGGGGTCGCAAGTCTCCGAATGGTCGGCCAGCAGGGAGCGGGGCGGTATGGCCACACCAGGCCGTCTCGTGAGTTCCTTCCTTGGAGAGAGCCACATGCCCGAACAATGTTGAGGGGGCTATAAGGACAATGTTAAGGGGTCGCAAGTCTCCGAATGGTCGGCCAGCAGGGAGCGGGGCGGTATGGCCACACCAGGCCGTTTCTGGATTTCCTTCCTTGGAGAGACCCACATGCCCAAACAATGTTGAGGGGGCTGTAAGGATGTTGCCTTCTTCTGATGTCTGCTCAGAATTGGCACCAGCTGTGGCTGCAGTACCCTTCTCAAAGCCGAGTCTCGAAGAACCAGATTTCACGAGAATTTACGGCCCATGACGCAAAACACCTACAAGTCGCGAATATACTGTATCGACATTTGTTAAATATCGCTTTTATTTTGCAAAAAACTGTAATGAAAACACAGCTAATGTGTTTACAGTGGTCCGAGTTCCTCTTTACAACAAGAGTACTCCACTGTTTTTAGGGTTTTGTAGTAAACCGGAAGGGCGGTGTGGTGTCATTCTCAGGCCTGATTTGGCCCCCGGGCCGTCAGTTGCTGCTGGTCACTGCAAGGTTTAGACTCTCGGTTGTGTTGAGGAAGGAAGAACAAGAGAAAAAAAAAAGAAAATGAGCCGTAAAGTTCTTGTCCGGATAACTCGCCATCTCACAATGGATAGAATCATTGAGGAGGGCAGATCGTGTCGAATTGAACCTTTTGGAGTGTAATGAAAGAGAAACTTGAAAAAGAAGGGGGCAGCAGCTTTCTGGTTAACACACAACGTTTCTGAGTGTGTGTTGTGTCTCTCGAGGCCTGAAAATAGGATCTGTCTCCCCCGCAGCCGACATTTGTCTTGGAGAAACAATACAAAGTCCATTTCCCCCCGCAGAGTAATCAGGAGTGTGATTTATTGATTTTGCGCGCTGACGTGCACATTGGGAAATTGCTTGGTAGTGCCCTCCCACGTACGGGACACACACACACGCACGTGCATACAAAGAGACCTGATCACTGTCCATTTGGGTATGGACCCACCATCACTAAGCTCATGTTAGCCTTTGGGCTGAAAGGAATTAACTCGGTTTTGCCTGCTCTGTCAGTTAAAGGGGTCATATATTAATGTTCAATCTACGTCTAAAACATTGGCATTGGGTTGTATGGTATACCAGTACTAGTATAGTACCGCGATACTTTTGAATCGTGTTCAGTACTATACCGCCTCTACACCCACCCGCTCTGCCCGTCGTCATCACGTACCCTAGGATTATTTATTTTTTTAATAAAGCCAATAATGCAATTTTTTTGTGGTCCCCTTTATTTATTAACGTATCGAAAAGGACCAAAAAGTATCGAACTACATTTTGGTACCAATACCAAAATATTGGTATCGGGACACCAATTAGGTCTCTGCTTTTTGCAGATGATGTGGTCCTGATGGCTTTATCTGGCCGGGATCTTCAGCTCTCACTGGATCAGTTCGCAGCCGAGTGTGAAGCGACCGGAATGAGAATCAGCACCTCCAAGTCCAAGTTCATGGTTCTCGCCCGGAAAAGGGTGGAATGCCATCTCCGGGTTGGGGAGGAGACCCTGCCCCAAGTGGAGAAGTTCAAGTACCTAGGAGTATTGTTCACGAGTGGGAGAAGAGTGGATCGTGAGATGGACGGACGGATCGGTGCAGCGTCTTCAGTAATGCGGACGTTGTACCGATCTGTTGTGGTGAAGAAGGAGCTGAGCCGGAAGGCAAAGCTATCAATTTACCGGTCGATATACGTTCCCATCCTCACCTATGGTCATGAGCTTTGGGTCATGACTGAAAGGATAAGATCACGGGTACAAGCGGCCGAAATTAGTTTCCTCCGCAGTGTGGCGGGAATCTCCCTTATAGATATGGTGAGAAGCTCTGTCAATCGGGAGGAACTCAAAGAAAAGCCGCTGCTCCTCCACATTGAGAGGAGCCAGATGAGGTGGTTCGGGCATCTGGACAGGATGAAACACCAAATGCCTCCCTAGGGAGTTGTTTAGGGCACGTCCAACCGGTAGGAGGCCACGGGGAAGACCCAGGACATGTTGGGAATACTATGTCTCCCGGCTGGCCTCGGAACGCCTCGGGATCCCCCGGGAAGAGCTAGTCGAAGTGGCTGGGGAGAGGGAAGTCTGGGCTTCCCTGCTTAGGCTGCTGCCCCCGCGACCCGACCTCGGATAAGCGGGAGAAGATGGTCGGATGGATGGATGGTATCGGGACAACACTACATTGGTATGTGGTCTCTACAACACGCAACGATGGTGTTTTAGTCAATATTTTCAATAAATCTTACTTTACATTTATTTCCAAGCCTCTTTCTGAGTGTCTCTGAAAACAAGCTGTTTTTAAAGGCGGGTTCTTTTTAGATGCAAATGAACACTTTTTTTTTAAAACGTCTCCGCCCTGTTGGCCGTGTTGTAGCCCCAGCAGTACAGCTCCCATGCCGACAAATATAAGTTGAAACTAGGGACGTTGAATTAACATCAATTTCCTCCGTCTTCGTGGGTGAAATTTGGCTGCGTTTGCTGGCCAGTGATGAGCGACAAGCGGGAAAATAGTGAGCGGAAATGGACAAAGAAAAGGTTACATTATGGAAATGGATTAACTGGCTGGAATATAAAGATAATAAATGTGGATATGCAAAAGTGCATCATATTTATCCGTAATCTATTTATTTATATCTGCACCTTATTGCTCTTTTATCCCGCACTACCATGAGCTAATCCCAGAAGCTTTCTTTCTTATCTGTACTGTAACGTTCAAATTTGAATGATAATAAAAAGGAAGTCTAAGTCTCAGTCTAATATCAGCTACGAAGCCCTGGAAAGTTGTTCTCCCTGACAGGAAAAGACTATTTTTTGGCCGTGAGCCGTCTTCACTGGAGAAAATGGCAGGTGGTCCTTCACATCCCTGCTTAGATTACAGTTAAGTGGCACAAAATTGTAGATTATTGTATCTGCTTGAGTAAAATGGGATAAAAGATAAAAATAAATGAAAGACGGTAGGCAGGACATCGAAAGGGGACTTTTTGTTTTTTATTGCAAATAGTCCAATCCGTCGTCAAAACATGTCGAGACACTTCCAGCTTCAAAATAAAAGCGCACCTCTTTACAGTACCTTGGGTCTCACTACATTAACAAAATAAAAATGTCTTAATTGTATTACATTACGATCATGCTATGGTCAAAGCAGTTCTGTTATGTAATCTGTGATATTTGCACCCAAATAAATCTGGTACAACAGTTGAAGATTATAAAAGGGGACATTTTGTCGCAGATTGAGGTAAATTGTATACTTTTATAACATGTTTTGGTTGATAGTCCTCAACAGCGTTGGGTTGGTTACTGAAAACCAGTAACTAGTTACTTTATTCCAAAAGTAACTCTGTTACTAACTCAGTTACTTACACCAAAAAGTAATGTGTTACTGTGAAAAGTAACTATTTAGTTATTTCTTTTAAAAAAAAACTAATAAAAATAAGGCTCCCATTATTGCCCTTTTAGCCTTCATTTTAGTACTGTTATTGCACTGGAGAATAATACAATCTGTTGATAAACTTCAATGCATTTGCATCACTGAACTCTGCTATGCAATGTGATCTACATACAACACACACACAAGCTATGTTTCAAAGGGCCAATTTATTTTGGGCCAGAACAAATCGACAAAACTATTTTAAATAGCTGCAACATAACATACATAAGTAACAAACCGCATAATAACAACATAGCTGTAAACCTGGCTTCACCCAAGGACATGATTATATGTCATGTCACTATATACAGCACACATACACAAAGCCTAACCAGGCGTTTTTTTCTCTCTCAAGGAATTGTGAAATAAAATCATGTCTTCAGGAGATCAACACTGTACTGAAGCCCAGAACACTACGCATTTCCCCAGTTTTAGTTTAGAGAAAAGGAAAGATTGGCCTGGCCCACTAGGATCCCTCTTTATGTTTTATAGTCTATACATTGAGAGTGATGTGATTATCAAACACTCTAGAAGTCTAGAATGAAAGAGTATACAAGAGAATTGACAGAGTGTGTGTGTACCTTCAGTGCTGAATTATGAGCAGACGCACAGTTTGGAGTGTTTTCTTTGGCTTGCTTTCCATGTTTATGTACTCACTGTCCACTGTGTCTAGGAACTTGGAACATGTTATCCGTGCCATTTGCTGTTTGATGCCCGATATCATGCTAAAAAGCTGCCTGAAATCGGGTGAATCCACTGTATAAAAAGCCTGCATGTCTTCTACCACATACGCTGCAATGTCTTTATCAATGTTGTCCTGGTTCGCAGTCCCTCCGCTAAAATCCAGCCGCTGTGTGTCTCTTTTTACTGCATGGCTTCGTCGAAGCATGTTGCTTTTGTAGTTGTTTCGGCAGATTTGAATTGCTCTTTTTGGCAGTAGATGGGATCTTTGATCCAAGACACAACTGTCGAGGCGAGGACTATGGCAGGGTTTGTTTTCCCGAGATGCAAAGACATTGGAGTGGACATGACGTGAAGGTAGGGATATGATTTCATTTTACTATAAAAAAGGAACAAAGGGGTGGAAACAAAGGGCGCAAACAAATGGCGCGCACAAGGCGCAGAACAAACCTGGCTTTGAAAACAATAAACTAGCAATTGGGCAAAAGCTATGGACATGAAAACGAAAACACTTACTGTGACATGAAAATAGACAAAACTCACTTGGCATGGAACTATGGTAGCATGGGTAACATCGGTAGCAGAAGTCCAACAGAGTTAGTGTCGCCACACCGACCAACAGAAAAAGACAGGCTTTAAACAACAGTGACATGATTGGTGACAGGTGTGTTAGTCCAAACGTGGGACAGGGGAAACTAATGGGTAACCATAGAAACAAGACAAGGGAGTGAAAAAGCAGGAACGAAAAAGATTCCAAAACCCAAACAGAATATAACTTAAACAAACAACAACTTACATTTAACTAAAATGTTCTTTTCTTTGCGCTCGACAATAAGAAAAGTCATGAGAATATCTCCATGTTAAAAAAACTTGGCTTCGGCTCCGCCATGATGTCTTGTTAGTAAACACAGACCCCTTAGCGGCTTCCTAAACCTCTTTCAGAGATGAGTGAACATGGAAAAAGATAAAGAAAAAATGTTTTGTTTGTTTCAATATTTTTGTTTGTAGTAGAACAAAGGTGACACAAACCTTCCTAATTGTTAGAAATCCAACAGTTTATATTAAACATGCCACACTGATGCGAGTATTTGGCAAGCACCGTTTTGTCCTACTAATTTCAGCTATACTTGAACTCCCCGTAGTTTGTGTGCATGGACAACTTTCTCTGATGTTGCCACAGAAAGACGTGTTTTATGCCACTCAATCGGTCTCATTTTGTCCACCAAACATTTTATGCTGTGTGTGAATGCACAAAGGTGAGCTTTGTTGATTGTATTGATATGCTGGAGTGCTTATCAGGCATTTTTGGTCTATCTATGACCACAATCTACTCGATGCTAACTTACTATTTTGGCTAACTTTTTGTACATATTGCATCATTGTAGGTATATTTGAACTAATTTAATTTCCTTTACTTATGTTGTCGGAAAAATTGTATGTAAATTATCAAAAAAGCGTTCTCTGAGTTCCCATTGAACAGACAAGAGGCTATCTTTGTTGTATCAAGCCAAAGGCTTTTAAAATTCCATTGTGTACGATGGGAGGAGACAGGAGGGGTTATCTATTTTGATCCAAGACCTGCCCAAGCGCGATCCAGATCCAGTCCAAGCCCGAGGCATCTTTTTCTTTTGTGTTAATGTGACCGAAAACAATGACTGTTTACATACCCCCCATTCATTTAGAAGCAGTTGTTGTTATGTTAACAGGGAAAGTCCAAATAAAAAAAAGCGGCGTACAATCTTTCGCCAGAGCGGGCTGGAGACTGTACAATAGTACAGCCCAGTTGTTTCTTCTCAAATTGAGCCAAATTTAATTCTGTCTCTGTTTAATTCCTTGCTTCTTGTCTCGTTTAATAGATGTCATCAGTGTTTGAACCTGACATACTGTATGTCCTCGGTGTATTTAATTTATATTTGCATGTCTTATGACACGTTAACTGTATGTAATATTGGCTCCATTCCAGATAGTTGTTTATGTGCCATGTAGTTCCAGACCATAGCAAACATAACCCAGCTTGCAAAGATTGTAATAAATCCATTAGAAGACGACGGCCTGACGTTTCCTTAAACTTGGACACACACGTCTATACCTTTAGCCATTCTGAGCCAGTAATTTCCAGAAGTTTTCTCACCGTCTGAGAAGCCACCATTTTACTAGTGATTTCCAATTTTGCAAAAATGTGTGGAATGAAAATTAAAATACAACATTTCTGTTAACGAAGATTGCGTCAGCCTTTGATAGTAGGCTAATATAGACACTTACATCATGTGTTATATAACACTTTTGATTTTTTTGCGGCTCCAGACATTTTTTTTTTTTTTTTGTATTTTTGGTCCAATATGGCTCTTTCAACATTATGGGTTGCCATCCCAACTACTGTACACAAAAAACTGGTGCTAACCACGCTTTTGCATACTATAACCCCCTTTATTGTAAGACGGTATTCCAAATTCTAAAGAGGCATTGTATTGTGGCTGATATTTTAAACTTAAGAACATGGTCGACAACATCAATGGCTCACTTCTACTGAAAATAGATGACTTCCTGTCGACATGTGCAGCTTGAAACGGCAACATAACCACTGTCTAGTTACATCATTAAAACGTGCACACAGCCACTTCCTGTCCGGTGCAAAATGAGCTTCAAAACAACTGAAAGCATCCACAAATGGAGCAGAATTGATCTGCGGTCCTCTCCAAGGTTTCTCATAGTCATTTACATTGACATCCCACTGGGTTGTGAGTTTTTCCTTGCCCTCATGTGGGATCTGTTCCGGGGATGTCATTATGGCTTGTGCAGCCCTTTGAGACACTTGTGATTTAGGGCTATATAAAATGAACATTGATTGATGATTGGCAAGGAAGGGTTTTACATTTAGAATATAATTATGATAACCCGAACACCTCCCTAGGCAGGTGTTTTGGTCACGTTGGACCGGTAGGAGGCCACAAGGGAAGAACCAGGACACGTTGGGAAGACTATGTCTCCCGGCTGGCCTGGGAGCGCCTCGGGACCCCCCAGGAAGAGCGTGACGGAGTGACTGGGGAGAGGGAAGTCTGGGCTTCTCTTCTTAGGCTGCTGTCCCCGTGACCCGACCTCGGATAAGTGGATGAATAATAATAATATGACCCCTTTAATGCGCCATATATGGAAAAAAAGATCAAAAATAGACCATTCATCGGCAGTGCTCCCTATGGTCCGGAAATGACGGTAATTAATAAATAATTGTTGAATAACATCACAAGGCCATTTATATTTATGGTAATAGACTCCCTTTTTAGACCAGTTGATCTGCCGTTTCTTTTCTTTTTCTTCTATGTCCCACTCTCCCTTGTGGAGGGAGTCCGGTCCGATCCGGTGGCCATGTACTGCTCGCCTGTGTATCGGCTGGGGACATCTCTGCGCTGCTGATCAGCCTCCTCTTGGGATGGTTTCCTGCTGGCTCCGCTGTGAACGGGACTCTCGCTGCTGTGTTGGATCCGCTTTGGACTGGACTCTCGCGACTGTGTTGGATCCATTATGGATTGATCTTTCACAGTATCATGTTCTCATAGTCATCATTGTCACCGACGTCCCACTGGGTCATTATTGTCACCGATGTCCCACTGGGTGTGAGTTTTCCTTGCCCTTATGTGGGCCTACCGAGGATGTCGTAGTGGTTTGTGCAGCCCTTTGAGACACTAGTGATTTAGGGCTATATAAGTAAACATTGATTGATTGATTGATATTAAATATGATGTATTCAATTTGCTGCGATGAGGTGGCGACTTGTCCAGGGTGTACACCGCCATCCGCCCGAATGCAGCTGACCTAGGCTCCAGCACCCCCCGCGACCCCAAAATGGATGGATGACGTGCTGTACTGTTTGGAAAGAAACTGAACCCGACTGAACTGTGAGGCCAGCCATAACTGCCATGTGGCCCTCGTTAAAAACACACGTTTGACACCCTGCAGCCTATTAGCTTTTTAGTGTGTGGATTCAAAAATTGCTAGTAAAAACAATCGTAAATATTCAACGTGGAAGTGTCGAAAATATTGCAGGAAGTTCAAGCAACACAAGTTTAAAGTATTTTTGTGCTCCATCTTGACCTTGGAGCCCCTCCACCTTCACACGTGGCGCTCATGTGACCGTTGGGAGGTTTTACAAGACTCACATGTTTTTACTGAGTCATCACTGGAGCATTCCTGCCCGATTTCTCCCGATGCCATCCTTTCTCTTCATCCGAATGGATCCATCCATGTTCCTGACTGACAACATAGGACAGCTGGGAGCAGCCGAAGCTGATCAAATGAGGACAACAAAGTGGTGACTCCACTCCCTTGTTTTGGGGCTTTTTTTCTCCCTGCAAACAATCATAGGGTGTCCCTTTAAGTGGCGTTCCTTCGGGAAGCTGGCTGGTGATGGCGGGGAACGATCAAAGGTGGCTTTTGGGAGACCACTACCCTGCCGGCTGTCTTTGCACCCGTTGCGGCTTCTTAACCTTTCCGCCGGCGGCTGAGAGAGACTGGTCTTGATGTTCTCTCCCATGATGTTCCTTCTTCACCGCTGCCAGCTCAGCACACCTAATGATGAAAAGGAAGTTCTTCCTCAAAGTCCTTTGTGGTACCTTCACAGCTGTACGATGGACCTGCACAGGTTATGTCTCATTTATTGAATATGTATGTGGAGGTTGCCCTCCCGTGGGTCCTCCAGAGCACCACGCATTGCCATGAGAGCCCGTTTCAGAGTTACAATATAGTTTTATTTTTCCAGCAATTGTCCATTTGTCTCTGACAGGCACCAGCTCCAACAATGTCTCTTCCCTCGGCTGCTGCTTAAACAGAGCAACAGGTGATGAGATAATAAGGCACTCCTGGGCCATCTACGCACCTGTCACTGACTTCGAGGCCGGTCCAGTCACACCCCATTCCGCTGCTGGCCCCCCTCCACACAGTATTAATCCGAATTTTAAGGAGCCAAATCAATCCTGGTTCCATATCAACCACTCTGCGTGATAAGCAGATCCAAGTGCTAAACAATACAAACATATTTTTAAAAATCCCTTACTGTACAATGTCTGCTCTCACTGAGATGCCGACTAATGAGATGTTTATATCCTCCGGTTTAGATGAAGAATAATCATAATCCACACGCAAGTTAAGAAAAACAAAGACCAACAAGTGTCTTTTTGCGTCTTTGGAGAAGTTGTGACTCATTTATTAAATCTGTATTAATCAGAATTGTATTAGGCAAAATGACCCAGGTTCTGTATCAGCCGAGCTGTGTGATAGGCAGACCCAAGTGCTAAACAATACAACTTTAATAGAACAATTCGTTACTGTACAATGTCTGCTCTCACTGGGATGCGGACTAATGGGATGTTTATATCTTCCCGTTTAGATGAAGAATTGATCATAATCCACACGCAAGTTAAGAAAAACAAAAACCAACAAGTGTTATTTTGCGTCTTAGGGGAGGTTGTGTCTCATATATTAAATCTGTATTAATTAGAATTTGAAGTAGCCAAATCGACCCTGGTTCTATATCAACTGAGCTGTGTGATGAGCAGACCCAAGTGCTAAACAATACAAACATAATAAAACAATGCCTTACTGTACAATGTCTGCTCTCACCGGGATGCAGACTGATGGGAAGTTTATATGTTCCCGTTTCGATGAAGAATGAATCATAATCCACACGCAAGTTAAAAAAATAACAACAACAAAAACGAGTGTCTTTTTACGTCATTGAAGAGGTTATTTCTCATTAAATCTGTATTAATCAGAATTTGAAGTAGCCAAAATACCCTTTTTCTTTATCAACCGAGGTGTGTGATAAGCAGATCCAAGTGTTCCAAAATACAAACGTTAAAAAAAAATCCCTTACTGTACAGTGTCTGCTCTCACTGGGATGCCGACTGATGGGATGTTTATATCTTCCCGTTTGGATGAATATTTAGTCATAATCCAAACGAGAGTTAAAAAAAAAACCCAAAACAAACACGTGTCTTTGCGTCTTTGGAGAGGTTATGTCTCATTTATTAAATCTGTATTAATCAGAATTTTGCACCATGACTAGGGAAGGTTGTTTGTATTATGTCATGTAAGTAAATACTGTGGAATTGTTTAAAGTACTTTCAAGGCTCGTTGATCTGATTTACTCACGTTATCCAGAAGTTGGCAGCGAGTATATAGCATTCAAAGACCGCCTGGTATTAAAAACTCATTTGAAAGTTTTTTGAAGTCATGACGTCTCATGGGCTAAATTAAATACGCAACCAGGGCATATTTTTGGCCACACCTGAGGTGGGCCGCTCGCCTGTGCATCGGTTGGGGACGTCTCTGCGCTGCTATTAGAGGCGAATGATGGATTCATTTCCCTGCCACTATGGACTGGTCTCTCAGTATTATGTTCGATCCACTATGGAGTGGACTCTCACTATTATGTTAGATCCACTACGCACTGGACTCTCAGTATTATGTTCGATCCACTATGGACTGGACTGTCACTATTATTTTACATCCACTACGCACTGGACTCTCACTTTTATGTTGGATCCACTATGGACTGGACTCTCACTATTATGTTAGATCCACTACGGACTGGACTCTCACTATTATGTTTGATCCACTACGGACTGGACTCTCACTATTATGTTTGATCCACTACGGAATGGACTCTCACGCTTATGTTAGATCGACTATGCACTGGACTCACAATATTATGTTAAATCGACTATGGTCTGGACTCTCACTATTATGTTAGATCCACTATGGACTGGACTCTCACTCTAATGTTAGATCCACTCTGGACTGGACTCTCACTATTATGTTAGATCCACTATGGACTGGACTCCCACTATTATGTTAGATCCACTATGGAATGGACTATTACTCTAATGTTAGATCCACTATGGACTGGACTCTCACTTTAATGTTAGATCCACTATGGACTGGACTCTCACTATTATGTTAGATCCATTATAGACTGGACTCCCACTATTATGTGAGATCCACTATGGACTGGACTCTCACAATATTACGCTAGATCCACTCGACGTCCATTGCACCGGTTGTCTTAGGAGTGGAGTCCCTACATCTGCGGTCCTCTCCAAGATTTCTGATTGTCCTATTGGGTTGAGTTTTTCGTTGCCCTGATGTGGGCTTTGAACCTGGGATGTCGTTGTGGCTTGTGCAGCCCTTTGAGACACTCGTGATTTAGGGCTATCTAAGCAAACATTGTTTGATTGATATATACTGAGAAGTCTGTCAGCTAAATACAGTAACCACCTGACTTTAGTTTCAATTGGCGACTTCAAGATTTGCTTACAGAATGTTCATCAGGCAGGTGAATCTTGCCTTCCAAGGTCTCTTCTAATAGTTCATGAACCGACATACGTAAAGTCACTGACATGTAGACGGGATCTCAAAGACTGTATGAGGATTACAGTCGAACATGTACTCAGTTTTTGGTGCACTTTCTGATGGTTACGAAACTGCTGTTCGAGTCAGCAGGATCCGTGCCTGTGGGGATTAAGGATTCAATCAGGGTGGTCGGCTTCCTCTGCAAAATCAAGACCATCGAGTGGTATCAAAAGCATTTCTGGAACATCTTGAGCACAAAGACTGCGAGAATGAAAACATGGCGACGATCAAAGGCAGATGGTCGTCGGTCACAGGATGAGAAGACAACAGCAATGTTGTGGTTTCTCTTCACGCTTTGGTTTGGGTGGAACTCGGGCGCGAGGGGAGGAGTTAGGGCCATCATAAACATCGCACTAAGGTGTCAAAGAGAGTAGAGGGGAAAAAAATCACGAACCCAAAGACCCGATGGATGGAACACAGTCCAAATAAAAAGCTAGAGACCAAAACAGAGTTTTTGTACCCAAAGTGGATTGTTTGAACTACAAAAGATTTACAGCTTGTGAGATTTCCAGCCAACAACTTCAGGAATCTGTTGCCCGGGCGACTGGGAGATAAAGTCACTACTCTGCTGATAACTGTAATGACTTCAAGCTGTCTGCTTGTATTTTATCAGCTCATGGGAGGAACTCCACGTTCTCTCTTTCACTTTGTCCGGCTTTTGTCTTCTCAGCTTTGTCTTCTTAGTCTCTCTTCAGTCACTGGGCCTTTACTTTAAGATGTTTCTACCATTGAAACCACAATGTTTTAATTCAACCTGCAGGCTGGCACTTCTCTCTAGATGTAACCATGTTAGAGGTCCCAGTTCAGGCTATAAATCCTAATTTTTATCCCCTAAAGATGACAGCAGAAACACGTAAAGTGAAGATTTAACCACAAACTCTGGAGTGCAGTTTGACAAAGTGCACGTAATCAGATTTGTCTGCGCGTGCTACCAATTTCCCCTTGGGGGAATGAATAATGTCTTATCGTAATTTTTTTCAAGTGTCGAAAAGTTGGGATTTTTTTCAGTGTAAAAAAATTCTGGATTTTTTTTCTGTTAAAAAGTCAGGATATTTTTCTAATTGTCAAAAAATCTGGATTTTTTCTGTGTCAAAAAGTCTGGATTTGTTTCTAAGTTTCAAAAATTCCAGATTTTTTTTCTGTAAGTGTCAAAAAGTCTGGATTTTTTTCTGTCAAAAAGTCAGATTTTTATGCATTCGTCAAAAAGTCTGGATTTTTTGTGTCAAAAATCTGGATTTTTTTCTGTCAAAAAGTCTGTTTTTTTGCATTTGTCAAAAAGTCTGGATTTTTTGTAAGTGTCAAAAATCTGGATTTTTTGTAAATGTCAAAAAGTCATTTTTTTCCCTCAGTGTCAAAAAGTCCTAATTTTTTCTTAGTGTCAAAAAGTCAGTTTTTTTTCAAGTGTTAAGAAATCTAAATTTTTTCTAACTGTCAAAAATGTGGAATTTTTTTCTTCGTGTCAAAAATTCTGGATTGTTTTCCACGTGTAAAAAATTCTGGATTTTATTCTAAGTGTCAAAAAGTCTGTATTTTTTTTCTGTCAAAAAGTCAGGATTTTTTTCTAATCGTTAAAAAATCTGTATTTTTTTCAAAGTGTCAAAAAGTCTAAATTTGTTTGTACATTTCAAAAATTCCAGATTTTTTTTCTATAGGTGTTCAAAAGTCTGGATTTGTTTCTGTCAAAATGTCTGTTTTTTTGTATTTGTCAAAAAGTCTGGATTTTTTGTAAGTGTCAAAAATCTGGATTTTTTTGTAAATGTCAAAAGGTCCTTTTGTCCCCTAATTTTCAAAAAGTCATCATTTTTTCTTAGTGTCAAAAAGTCAGGTTTTTTTCTAAGTGTCAAAAAGTAGTAATTTTTTTTAAGTGTCAAAAAGTCGGGATTTTACGTAAATGTCAAAAAGTCGGGATTTTTTCTTAGTGTCAAAATTTCAGTTTTTTTTTATAAGTGTCAAAAAGTCTGAATTTCCTCTAAATGTCAAAAAGTTGGGATTTTTTTGTGTCAAAAAGTCTGGATTTTTTTTCTGTCAATAAATCTGGATTTTTTCTAAAAGTCAAAAAATATGGATTTTTTTCTAAATGTCAAAAAGTCTGGATTTTTTCCAAGTGTCAAAAAGTCTGGATTATTTCCAAGTGTCAAACAATTGGGATTTTTCTGTCAAAAAGTCTGGATTTTTTTTTTCAAAAAGTCTAGATTTTTTTTAAGTGTCATAAATCTAAATTTTTTTGTAAATGTCAAAAAGTCCTTTTTTTTTTCTTAGTGTCAAAAAGTCTTAATTTTTTCTTATCGTCGAGAATTCAGGGTTTTTTCTAAATGTCAAAAAGTCATAATTTTTTCAAAGTGTCAAAAAGTCTGGATTTCTTCTAAATGTCAAAAAATTTGGATTTTTTTCCGAGTGTCAAAAATTCTGGATCGTTTTTCAAGTGTCAGGAAGTTTGGATGTTTTCTAAATGTCAAAGAGTCTGAATATTTTCTAAGTGTCAAAAAGTCTGGATTTTTTGTAAGTGTCAAAAAGTCTGGCTTTGTTTCTAAATTTCAAACATTCCGGATTTTTTTTTTCTATAAGTGTCAAAAAGTCCGGATTTTTTCTGTCAAAAAGTCAGTTTTTTTCTATTCGTCAAAAAGAGTGGATTTTTTGTAAGTGTCAAAAATCTGGATTTTTTGTAAATGTCAAAAAGTCCTTTTTTTCCCCCTTAATGTCAAAAAGTCGGGATTTTTTCTTAGTGTCAAAAATTCTGGATTTTTTTATAAGTGTCAAAAAGTCTGGATTTCTTCTAAATGTCAAAAAGTTGGGATTTTTTATGAGAGTCAAAAATTCTGGATTGTTTTTCAAGTGTCAGAAAGTCTGGATTTTTTCTATATGTCAAAGAGTCTGAATTTGTTCTAAGTGTCAAAAAGTCTGGATTTTTTGTAAGTGTCAAAAAGTCTGGATTTGTTTCTAAATTTCAAACTTTCCGGATTTTTTTTCAATAAGTGTTAAAAATTCTGGATTTTTTTCTGTCAAAAAGTCTGTTTTTTTGTATTCGTCAAAAAGTTTGGATTTTTTCCAAGTGTCAAAAATCTGGATTTTTTGTAAATGTCAAAAAGTCCTTTTTTCCCTCAGTATCAAAAAGTCCTAATTTTTTCTTAATGTCAAAAAGTCAGGTTTTTTTTTAAATGTCAACAAATCTTAATTCTTTTACAAGTGTCAAAAAGTCTGGATTTCTTCTAAATGTCAACAATGTGGGATTTTTTTCTTAGTGTCAAAAATTCAGGATTGTTTTCCACGTGTAAAAAATTATTTTGTCAAAAAGTCTGTATTTTCTTTCTGTCAAAAACTCATGATTTTTTTCTAATTGTCAAAAAATCTGTATTTTTTTCTAAATGTCAAAAAGACTTCATTTGTTTTTAAGTTTCAAAAATTCCGGATTTTTTTTCTATAAGTGTCAAAAAGTCGGGATTTTTTTCTGTCAAAAAGTCTGTTTTTTTTGTAAGTGTCAAATATCTGGACTTTTTGTAAATGTCAAAAAGTCCTTTTTTTCTTAGTGTCAAAAAGTCGTAATTTTTTCTTAGTGTCAAAAAGTCAGGTTTTTTTCAAAGTGTCAAAAAGTCATACTTTTTTTCTATGTGTCAAAAGTCTGGATTTTTCGTAAATGTGAAAAATTCAGGATTTTTCTTAGAGTCAAAAATTCTGGATTTTTTTCCAAGTGTCAAAAAGTCTGGATTTCTTCTAAATGTCAAAAAGTTTGGATTTTTTCTTAGTGTCAAAAAGTCTGGATTTTTTCCAAAAGTCAAAAAATATGGATTTTTTTTCTAAGTGTCAAAAAGTCTGGATTTTTTTCTAAATGTCATAAAAGTCTGGATTATTTCCAAGTGTCAAAAAATCGGGATTTTTCTGTCAAAAATTCTGGATTTTTTTCTGTCAAAAAGTCTGTTTTTTTCTAAGTGTCAACAAGTCGGGATTTTTCGTAAACGTCAAAAAGTCGGGATTTTTTTTCTTAGTGTCAAAATTTCAGTTTTTTTTTTTAAGTGTCAAAAAGTCTGGATTCCTTCTAAATGTCAAAAAGTTGGGATTTTTTCTTAGTGTCAACAATTCTGGATTGTTTTCAAAGTGTCAAAAAGTCTGGATTTTTTTCTGTCAAAAAGTTTGGATTTTTTGTAAATGTCAAAAAGTCTGAATTTTTTCTAAGTGTTAAAATGTCTGGGTTTTTTTTTCTGTAAAAAGGTCTGGATTTTTTTCTAATCGTCAAAAAGTCTGGATTTTTTTCTAAAAAGTAAAAAAATTTTGATTTTTTTCCCAAGTGTCAAAAAGTCTGGATTTTTTCCAAGTGTCAAAGAAACGGGATTTCTCAGTGAAAAAGTAGGGTTTTTTTTGTCAAAAAGTCTGTTTTTTTCTATTTGTCAAAAAGTCTTGATTTTTTCTAAGTGTCAAAAATCTAGATTTTTTGTAAATGTCAAAAAGTCCTTTTTTTTTTCTTGGTGTCAAAAAGTCAGAATTTTTCATAAATGTGAAAAAGTCGGGATTTTTCTAAGTGTCAAAAATTCTGTAATTTTTTCTTAGGGTCAAAAATTCTGGATTTTTTTCTTAGTTTCTAAAATTCTGGATTGTTTTCCAAGTGTCAGAAAGTCTGGATTTTTTTCTGTCAAAAAGTCTGGATTTTTTCTAAATGTCAAAAAGTCTGAATTTGTTCTTAGTGTCAAAAAGTATGGATTTTTTCTAAATGTCAAAAAGTCTGGATTTTTTTCTGTCAGAATGCCTGTATTTTTTCTAATTGTCAAAAAGTCTGGATTTTTCTAAAAGTAAAACATTTTAAAATGTTTTCTAAGTGTTAAAAAGTCTGGATTTTGCTCTAAGTATCAAAAAGTCTGGATTTTTGCCAAGTGTCCAAAAAATCGGGATTTTCCCGTCAAAAATTTGGGATTTTTTGTAAATGTCAAAAAGTCAGGTTTTTTGTTCAGTGTCAAAAAGTCAGGATTTTTTCTGTCAAAAAGTCAGGATTTTCTCAAAGTGTCGCCCTACGTCAACTCAAACTTGTTCTTGACACAGGGTGAGGTTTGTCCGATGCACTTACTGTGGTTAAACGCTGGCATGTGATTAGCGCGCGAGTGGAACATCTGTTCACTGCTGTGCACCCACCAACCTCGTTATTAGAAAAAGCAAAACCAGTCCCGGTGGGAGAATGGAGCCTGGGGACTAAGTTGACCGAGGACATCCGAGTGACTGACGGACTCCCTGGACTGAGCTGTCATTTCGAGGCAGCCCCCGGGGTCCCTCGGCTCCACTAGCGCCGTGGTCGCCGTGGTGTTTGTCTACTTCCCGCTCGCCAATAAATCATTCAAGCGGCGGAGCTCTTGGGAAGAAAAGCCCCGCAGTCAAAGAAAGAAACCTCGACTTGCAACAACTCATCTCTGAAATGCAGAGATGAGAGGGTAATGCTCCAGCGCAGTGTGCCGGTACATTAGATCTTCATCAAAGGAAGACAAATAATAGACAGAAGAACCCAGAAAAATCCTCAAAACAGGATTTTTCTGATTATTACAGGATTGTTGTATGGCAAAGACAGATGTTTAGTCGCTGTTAATTCTGTTAATGGCCGGTCTAACATCACCGTACTGATCGGTCAGAACACAACTTCGTATGTAAACATCAGTACTGCTATAACTTCATTCGACACGGATCAAGTTCCACACAGATAGTTTAAATAACAAACCTTCTCTGCACTTCCGTGTTAAAATATTCTCAGTTCATTGAAATTCACAGTTGTTCGATTAGTCAGAGGCCGGGTTCTTCTGCATTATTGATTCAACAAATATCTTAGGTAAAAAATTACAGTGAGACTCTACCCACGTTCTTTGATTAGTCAGAGACCGGAGAGATCTGCAAAAACATCCGTTCAACAAAGGTTATGGTGACAATGACAATTTTGGTCTTAATCACAATCAGTGATTGTGATCCAGTAATTTTTCTGAGTGTCAAAAAGTGGGGACTTTTTCTGTCAAAAAGTTGGGATTTTTTCTGTCAAAAAGTCAGGATTTTTTCTCTGAAAATGTTAAGATTTTTTTGTCCAAAAGTCTGGATTTTTTCTTAGTGTCAAAATTTCGGGATTTTTTGTATGTGTCAAAAAGTCTGTTTTTTTCTTTTTCAAAGTTTCAAAAATTCGGGATTTTTTCTTAGTTTCAAAATTTCGGGATTTTTTGTAAGTGTCAAAAAGTCAGTTTTTTTTTTCAAAGTGTCAAAAATTCGGGATTTTTTTCAGTGTCAAAATTTCGGGATTTTTTTTTGTGTCAAAAAGTCTGTTTTTTTTCAAAGTGTCAAAAATTCTGAATTTTTTCTTAGTGTCAAAATGTTGGGATTTTTCCCAAGTGTTAAAAAGTCAGTTTTTTTTCCAAGTGTCAACATTTCTGGATTTTTTGCAAGTGTCAAAAAGTCTGTTTTTTTTTCAAAGTGTCAACATTTCAAGATTTTTTCTCAGTGTCAAAATGTTGGGATTTTTCCAAAGTGTTAAAAAGTCATTTTTTTTTCTAAGTGTCAACAAGTCTGGATTTTTTTCTGTCAAAAACTTGGGATTTTTTCCCAAAAGTCAAAAAGTCTGGATTCTCTTCTGTCAAAAAGTGGATTTTTTTCCTATTGTCAAAAAAATCTAAATTTTTTTCTGAATGTCAAAAATCGGGATTTTTTTTGGTAAATGTTAAAAAGTCTGGATTTTTTCCAAGTGTCAAAAAAATCATGCTTTTGTTCTGTCAAAAACTCAGTTTTTTTCTAAGTGTTAAAAAATCGTGATTTTTTCTAAGTGTCAAAATTTCTGGATTTTTTCTTAGTGTCAAAATGTCGGGATTTTTTCTAAGTGTCAAAAAGTATGTTTTTTTTCTAAGTGTCAACAAGTCAGGATTTTTTTTCTGTCAAAAAGTGGATTTTTTTGCAATAGTCCTTTCTAAATGTCAAAAATTGGAATTTTTTTTCTAAATTTCAAAAAGTCTGGATTTTTTTCTAAGTGTCAAAAAATCATGATTTTTTTTTCTGTCAAAAATTCTGTTTTTTTTCTAAGTGTTAAAAAGTCTGGATTTTTTCCAAGTGTCAAAAATTTGGGATTTTTTTCTAAATGTCAAAAATCGGGATTTTTTTCTAAATGTGAAAAAATCTGGATTTTTTTCCAAGTGTCAAAAAATCTGGATTTTTTTTCTGTCAAAAACTGTTTCTTTTTCTAAGTGTTAAAAAGTCGGGATTTTTTCTAAGTGTCAAAAAGTCTGGGTTTTTTCAAAGTGTCAACAAGTCTGGATTTTTTCTGTCAAAAAATTGGGATTTTTTTCTAAGAGTCAATAAGTTTGGATTTTTTTACTGTAAAAAAGTGGATTTTTTCCAATCGTCAAAAATTGGGATTTTTTTCTAAATGTCAAAAATTGGGATTTTTTTCTAAATTTAAAAAAGTCGGGATTTTTTCCAAGTGTCAAAAAATCATGATTTTGTTCTGTCAAAAACTCAGTGTTTTTCCTTAGTGTTAAAAAGTCGGGATTTTTTCTAAGTGTCAAAAATTTGGGATTTTTTCTTAGTGTCAAAATGTCGGGATTTTTTCTAAGTGTCAGTCTGTTTTTTTTTCTAAGTGTCAACAAATCTGGATTTTTTCTGCTAAAAAATTGGGATTTTTTTTAAAGTGTCAAAAAGTCTGGATTTTTTTTCTGTCAAAAGTGGATTTTTTTCAAATAGTCAAAAAATCGGTATTTCTTTCTAAATGTCAAAAATAGGGATTTTTTTCAAAATTTCAAAAAGTCTGGATTTTTTTCCAAGTGTCAAAAAATCATGATTTTTTTTCTGTCAAAAACTCAGTTTTTTTTTCTAAGTGTTAAAAAGTCTGGATTTTTTCCAAGTGTCAAAAATTCGGGATTTTTTTCTAAATGTCAAAAATCGGGATTTTTTTCTAAATGTCGAAAAGTCTGGATTTTTCCAAGTGTCAAAAAATCAGGATTTTTTTCTGTCAAAAACTGTTTCTTTTTCTAAGTGTTAAAAAGTCGGGACTTTTTCTAAGTGTCAAAAAGTCAGGGTTTTTTTAAAGTGTCAACAAGTCTGGATTTTTTTCTGTCAAAAAATTGGGATTTTTTTATAAGAGTCAAAAAGTTTGGATTTTTTTTTGTCAAAAAGTGGATTTTTTCCAATCGTCAAAAAATTGGGATTTTTTTCTAAATGTCAAAAATTGGGGTTTTTTTCTAAATTTAAAAAAGTCTGGATTTTTTCCAAGTGTCAAAAAATCATGATTTTTTTCTGTCAAAAAGTCATTTTTTTTTCTAAGTGTCAAAAAGACGGGATTTTTTTCTAAGTGTCAAAAAGTCGAAATGTTTTCTAAGTGTTAAAAAGTCCGGATTTTTTTCTAAATGTCAAAAGTCTGGATTTTTTTCTTAGTGTCAAAAATTCTAGATTTTGATCTAAGTGTCAAAAAGTCTGGATTTTTTTCTGTTAAAAAGTCTGGATTTTTTTCAAATTTTCCAAAAATCTAGATTTTTTTCCAAGTGTAAAAAAATGTGGATTTTTTTATAATTTCAAAAAGTCTGAATTTTATGTGAGTGTCAAAAAATCTGGATTTTTTTATGTGAAAAAGTCAGGATTTTTTCTGTCAAAAAGTCAGGATTTTTTTCCGTCAAAAAGTCCAGATTTTTTTCCGTCAAAAGTCGGGATTTTTTTTGTCAAAAAGTCTGTTTTTTTCTATTCGTCAAAAAGTCTACATTTTTTCCATGTGTCAAAAATGTAGATTTTTTGTAAATGTCAAAAAGTCAGGATTTTTTTTTACGTCAAAAAGTTAGGATTTTTTTATGTCAAAAAGTCGGGATTTTTTCCAAGTGTCAAATTGTCAGGTTTTTTGTTCAGTGTCAAAAAGTCAGGATTTTTTCTAAGTGTCCAAAAAACGTTCCTGTTTTTTTCTAAGTGTCAACAACTCAGATTTTTTTCTGTCAAAAAGTTTGGATTTTTTCCAAGTGTCAAAACATCGTAATTTTTTCTGTAAGAAAGTTTGGATTTTTTCTTAGTGTCAAAAAGTTTGGTGTTTTGTTCAGTGTCAAAAAGTCTGGATTTTTTCTGTCAAAAAGTCTGGATTTTTTCCAAGTGTCAAAAAAACGCTGTTTTTTTTCCATGTGTCAAAAACTCTGTTCTTTTCTAAGTGACAAGAATTCAGAATTTTTTCTGTCAAAAAGTTGGTATATTTTCTGTCAAAAAAATCAGATTTTTTTCTAAGTGTCAACGTTGTAGAAAAGTGTATTACAACTAAGTACACCTGCGGCCTATACGGACCACAGCTGAAAAAACAGATATATTACATTCTATGAAGCGCTCGCGGCCCAACACTGGGCACCGGCCCTATGGTTAAGAGACACTGAAACACAGTATATGCCCAGGACTCCCACGACTTCAGCGTTATACTGAGTTGATTTTTCATGCTCATTTGTTTGCTGTTTCTATCTGCCAAATATGGAAAACTGGTCCATGAAAATAATGTATATTTTAAACCGGTCCCTGGTGGAAATAAGATTGGGGACCCCTGTAGTACCGTATTTAATTCACTTATACCGCGGTACTTTATTAGTACCGGTATACTGTACAACTTAGACTCGGACAAACTTTATTGATCCACAAGGGACATTGTTCCACACAGTAGCTCAGTTTCAAAGTAATGGTAAACCTCACTGTCATGCGGGTTCCATGGATCACCAAGGAAGGACATGCTTGTTCAGGTTTGACTCTTGTTTATTTTTTTCAAATAAAGAAAGTCTTTTGTGCCATCGTCGCTCCCACTGCTCGCTCCTCCGTGTCGCTCTTCAGTCGGCCGCGTATTCGTCGTCGCCGTCTCGCTCTCTGTTGCTTTCGCTCCTCATCCACTGCTGCAGGCTCTCCAACTCCTTTTGCCCTGTTCTCTCCTCCTTCTCCCCTTTTATACATTATTAGGAGATACATTAATTGTGTCCTGGTGTGCGATCCACGCACCTGATCTTGCTTCCGGCGTCGCTCCTGGCACGCCCCGCCTCGTCGCTCGCTCGTATTCTCCGCCTCCTCGCTGCCATCTTGGGCCGGGCTCCAGCGTGCCCTGCCGTTCTGTCCGACCGTCTGCTCCGCCTCTCCACATGGTAAATGGGTTGTACTTCTGTAGCGCTTTTCTACCCCTTTTTAAGGAGCTCAAGACGCTTGGAAAGGGTAGGGATGGAAAGAACAATGCAGGTACCAAGTACACTAAAAATATACCATAGTAGCAATATGAAACAAAACATATGTGTAATATTTACATATTATTTCATTCATGTCATTTTTTATTTACAGTATCTCTTTCATTGATGTGCATCTTTGATCGATTGACAAGTTTACCTCAATTATACAATTTTACATTTACACCAACGTCTGAGAAGGAGCAGGATATCATACAAACCAACAAATACATCCAAATGTAATGAAAACAAACAAAAAGCACACAAGAAAAACACAACAAGTGCAAAACTTCACAAAGTACAAATCGAGCAAAAAAAACAAAAAAAATAATATACACGTCACGGAATGATACAAAACAAATACAAAACCAGACACAAAATATTGAATAAAAAGCTAAATGTAAATGTCCATATGATCTTAATGTTCTGTCTCTATATATTTTTTTCAATGGGAATATGTACAGTGGGGCAAATAAGTATTTAGTCAGCCACGTGCAAGTTCTCCCACTTAAAATGATGACAGAGGTCTGTAGTTTTCATCATAGGTACACTTCAACTGTGAGAGACAGAATGTGAATAAAAAAATCCAGGAATTCACATTGTAGGAATTCTAAATAATTTATTTGTAATTTATGGTGGAGCATAAGTATTTGGTCACTTCAAACAAGGAAGATCTCTGGCTCTCACAGACCTGTAACTTCTTCTTAAAAAGCTCTTCTGTCCTCCACTTGTTACCTGTATTAATTGAACCTGTTTGAACTTGTTATCTGTTCAAAAGACACCTGTCCACAGCTTCAAACAGTCAGACTCCAAACTCCATTATGACCAAGACCAAAGAGCTGTCTAAGGACACCAGGAAAAAAATTGTAGACCTGCCCCAGACTGGGAAGAGTGAATCTAAAATTGGCAAGCAGTTTAGTTTGAAAAAATCAACTGTGGGAGCAATTATCAGAAAATGGAAGACATACAAGACCACTGATAATCTCCCTCGATCTGGGGCTCCACGCAAGATCTCATCCCGTGGAGTCAAAATGATCATGAGAAAGGTGAGCAAAAATCCCAGAACCACACGGGGGGACCTGGTGAATGACCTGCAGAGAGCTGGGACAAAAAGTAACAAAGGTTACCATCGGTAACACACTACGCCGACAGGGAATCACATCCTGCAGTGCCAGACGTGTCCACCTGCTTAAGACAGCGCATGTCCAGGCCCGTCTGAAGTTTGCCAGAGAGCACAGCAGAGGATTGGGAGAATGTCATGTGGTCAGATGAAACCAAAATAGAACGTTTTTGTATAAACTCAACTCGTCGTGTTTGGAGGAAGAAGAATACTGAGTTGCATCCCAAGAACACTATACCTACTGTGAAGCATGGGGGTGGAAACATCATGCTTTGGGGCTGTTTTTCTGCTAAAGGGACTGGACGACTGATCCGTGTTAAGGAAAGAATGAATGGGGCCATGTATCGTGAAATTTTGAGCCAAAACCTCCTTCCATCAGTGAGAGCTGGAAGATGAAACGTGGCTGGGTCTTCCAGCATGACAATGATCCCAAACACACCGCCCGGGCAACGAATGAGTGGCTCTGTAAGAACCATTTGAAAGTCCTGAAGTGGTTTAGCCAGTCTCCAGACCTCAACCTCATAGAAAATCTGTGGAGGGAGTTGAAAGTCCGTGTTGCTAGGCGACAGCCCCAAAACATCAATGCTCTCGAGAAGATCTGCATAGAGGAATGGGCCAAAATACCAGCTACTGTGTGTGCGAACCTGGTAAGGACCAATAGTAATCGTTTGACCTCCGTTATTGCCAACAAAGGTTATATTACAAAGTATTGAGATGAATTCTTGTTATTGACCAAATACTTATTCCCCACCATAATTTACAAATAAATTCTTTAAAATTCCTACAATGTGAATTCCTGGATTTTTTTTTTTTCACATTCTGTCTCTCACAGTTGAAGTGTACCTATGATGAAAATTACAGACCTCTGTCATCATTTTAAGTGGGAGAACTTGCACAATCGGTGGCTGACTAAATACTTTTTTGCCCCACCGTATACGGCAGGGGTAGGGAACCTATGGCTCGCGAGCCAGATGTGGCTCTTTTGATGACTGCATCTGGCTCTCGGATAAATCTGAGCTGACACTGCTTAATACAATAAGTAATGAATAATTCCACTTGTAATCAAAGTGTTACAAATAATGTGCAAAATATAAAACATGATCATGCATTTGAATCCATCCATCCTTTTTTCTACCGCACTTGTTCAAGAATTTGCATTAAGGATAAGAAGTGATTTATTGATTAGTTTAGGGTTTGCCCTCCCGGGGGTTCTTCAGACCACCAAGCACCAACATGAGAGCCTGTGTTGTGTCTTGAGTAAGGAGTGGATCCCAGGATGCAGAGACGGGAGGCGGAGTTGAATCACAAAAGAAGATTGTCTTTAATAAGTTCAAAAAGGATAACTCAAGGCGATGGGGCAAAAGCGCACACCATGGAAGAGGACTAAACTGAAGGAGGACTCTCAATGGTCAGCAACAGGTTCGACAAAAACTTATCTCGCTTACTGGGGAACTAGGGAACAAAAACACCAGAGGTAAGGAATGGTGATAAGAAAGGAGAAGGAACGTACAGAGTTGGTTGGATGCGAGTTGAGCATGCGGGCATGGAAAGCACAATAGTCATTAACCGGCGAGGAGCAGCTGACTGTGGACTTAAATAGAGCCGAGCAGTGAGTAGTCGCAGGTGTGCCTAGTTGGAACTAATGGATGGAGGAAAAATAACACAAAAGCAATACGGAGAAGACAGGAAAACAATACACAACAGCCTGTTTCAGGGTTGCAATATTTTTTATTTTTCAATAAGTCTCTCCGTTGCTTTCCAGCAATGGTCTTTTTCTCTTTTGTTCTCCTTCGCACTCTGGCTCCAGCCCCAACCCCCGTCTCTCCTCCTGGCTGCTGCTTCTAACAGAGCGACAGGTGATTAGATAACAAGGCCCAGGTGGGCCATTTACGCACCTGTCGCTGATTTCGAGGCCGGTCCTGGCACACCCTGCTTAGCTTCAGGCCCGCAGGCCACGCCCCTTCCACAGTTAGCTTCAGAATAACAATGTTATTACAAAGAATATGAGAGCTATTATACTCTAGAAATGTTGGTCTTACTTATAGATGCACATGTTTAGTTGTGTTCAGTGTTAAAAAAAAATATTATATGGCTCTCACGGAAATACATTTTAAAATATTTGGATTCTTGGCTCTCTCAGCCAAAAAGGTTCCCGACCCCTGGTATACGGTATATACATATTATTGATATTATATTATTATATAATATTTTTGTATAATATGTACACTATATAACAAATCCCTGTAAAAATTACAGTAATATTTACAAAAAAATAAATAAATATATATTTATCATAAAGTGTTACCTTTGGGAAGTGGTTTATCTTTGCAATAACTTTTTCAATCTAATCTGTGGTTATTGACAAAAAAGTGTGGAAAAGTGCGGCCTATTAAGATTTGTGTTTTCAGTCGATATTACATTAACGCTGAACATCCGCCTTGAAAACCGACAACCTTCTCAGCTTCAAAGTAGCCAAGAGGCCTCCTCGAGGACCACGTCCGCCCGGATCCTGCCGTGTTCCTCACCTCGCTTCTCGCAGGCCTCCCTCGTCGCCGCTGTTTGATATTCACCCTGGAATATTACGGCAAGATAAATCGTTTAATCTTAGTTTTTTATTGAGCGCTGTCACGGCGAGACGCCTCCCACCTCACTCGCCCCGTGAGCCGCATGATGGATTAGAAATTGGCCTAGAAGGGAATTTTTTTTTTTTTTTGCACGAACAGAAAGTAACCGTGTTCGCCGGCGTCCAGGCGAGCCGACTTATGAGGATTTATAAGTGAGATGACTTTGCCTCGCCTGACGTTGCACTTCCAGGTGCATGTTTTAACGCCGATCATGCACTTTTCGTCGGCGTGCCGGATGGACGCGGCTTGACTGCGTTTATTGATGACGCATGCTTCGCGTTACTTTACTCGTCTCTGGACGGGGGCCGAGGAGTATGACGCTTCAGTCCCTGTAGCGGATCAGCAGACGGACAGCAAGAAGGTGATTGGGTGATTGGAAAAGACAAAAGCAAGGAGCTGATTGATTAATTGGGAAACGAAAGACTTGCTTGGTTTGTATTGGGAAGATAATTAAACACTTCTAACTGAGGAAACAAATTGTTGAAGCTTTGAAAGTGGAATTCTTTCCCATTCTTGTTTTATGTAGAGCTTCAGTCGTTCAACAGTCCGTGGTCTCCGCTGTCGTATTTTACGCTTCATAATGTGCCACACATTTTCAATGGGAGACAGGTCTGGACTGCAGGCGGGCCAGGAAAGTACCCGTAGTCTTTTTTTACGAAGCCACGCTGTTGTAACACGTGCTGAATGTGGCTTGGCTTTGTCTTGCTGAAATAAGCAGGGGCGTCCCTGAAAAAGACGGCGCTTAGACGGTAGCATATGTTGTTCCAAAACCTGTATGTACCTTTCAGCATTAATGGTGCCTTCACAGATATGTAAGTTACCCATGCCTTGGGCACTACTGCACCCCCATACCATCACAGATGTTGGCTTTTGAACTTTGCGTCGATAACAGTCTGGATGGTTCGCTTCCCCTTTGGTCCAGATGACACGATGTCGAATATTTCCAAAAATAATTTGAAATGTGGACTAGTAAGACCACAGAACACTTTTCTACTTTGCATCAGTCCATCTTAGATGATCTCGGGCCCAGAGAAGCTGGCGGCGTTTGTGGATGTTGTTGATAAATGGCTTTCGCTTTGCATAGTAGAGTTTTAACTTGTACTTACAGATGTAGCAACAAACTGTATTTAGTGACAGTGGTTTTCTGATGTGTTCCTGAGCCCATGTGGTGATATCCTTTAGTGATTGATGTAGGTTTTTCATCGAAGTTCACGGTCATTCAATGTTGGTTCCGGCCATGCCGCTTCTGTGGAGTGATTTCTCCACATTCTCTGAACCTTTTGAGGATATTATGAACCGTAGATGTTGAAATCCCTAAATTTCTTGTAATTGCACTTTGAGAAACGTTGTTCTTTAACTGTTTGACTATTTGCTCACGCAGTTGTGGACAAAGTGGTGTACCTCGCCCCATCCTTGCTTGCGAAAGACTGAGCATTTTTTTCGGAAGCTGTTTTTATACCCAATCATGTTACCCACCTGTTCCCAATTAGCCTGCACACCTGTGGGTTGTTCCAAATAAGTGTTTGATGAGCATTCCTCAACTTTATCAGTATTTATTGCCACTTTTCCCAACTTCTTTGTCACGTGTTGCTGGCATCCAATTCTAAAGTTAATGATTATTTGTACAGATTTTTTTTTTTATCAGTTTGAACATCAAATATGTTGTCTTTGTAGTGCATTCAACTGAATATGGGTTGAAAATGATTTGCAAATCTTTGTATTCCGTTTATATTTACATCTAACACAATTTCCCAACTCGGATGGAAACGGGGTTTGTATTATGTGATTGGGCCGGTACGAAAAGGCAGTGCCTTTAAGGTTTATCGGCGGTCTGTACTTCGCCCTACGTCCGTGTACCACCCCATACAACGGCTTTTTAAAAAGTCATACATTTTACTTGTTGAAACAGATACCGATTATTTTCGATATCACATTTTAAAGCATCTATCGGTTGATAATTTCGGCAGTCCGATATTATCGTTCATCTCTACTTGT